>NC_056731.1:707770260-707830260 GCF_019279795.1 Protopterus annectens
CAAACTATTTAAAACTCTCAGTGATGAAAACATTTTGAATACTTACACTGACCTCAGTCATTTCCTATAAATGTTTATTACATGCTTACACTGATCTTAACTAAAACAGAAAAAAAAGACATGAAAGCAAAGGATAGTTTGATCAAAATATCAACTAGTTCTTGTACATTTTTGATTCTTACAACTTTATTCAAGCCATGTTGTTCACAAACATTTAACAGTCTCTTTTGTCCATACTATACTTCTGAAATCAACTTTTTCATTATCAGATGTTATCTGTAACTATCTAAGTTACGAAAAATGAAACTGAATTGCCAGCACGCTAATGAATGGTTCGTCAATATATTCTGCAGTTCATTGTTTATTTTATAGCATTATGGTTTTGTATACCCTTTGCTGTACCTCACTGATATTTTTCCCAACATAAATGACCATTCACTACCAGGCCTTTAGTTACACTACAACAGATTCTTTGTCTTTCCCTGAAAACAGAGTTCCACTGACGTCGGACACAGTCCTTTCGTCAAGTGAAAACATATCTTACATGCATAGGACATGTAGGTATGTTGGTAAAAGGAAATTCTGAGAATTTTGAAAAAAAATGACTGACTTCAGTCACAAGAGGGATTGGTAAATGCTCTTTACTAGGACATGCTGGCTGGTGTACAACTATCCTTTGCAACTTCCACATGTATCTTGGATATAAATTAGAGCAAACGTGTCAACTTTTCTACTGCTTAATGCAACTACTGTCTCTTTTTCTTATCTGCAAACTGGTACTGTCTCTGCAGCTTTATATTCAATTCAATCTGCTTATCACCTCACAGATGGGCACCGGCCACTATACAATACTCAAGCTTTGAACAGTTCTTATGTCCCTAGGAATCTATTTAGCTCTATTTAACCAATATATAGCAGTTCAAGTCTAAAGCCTTTTTTTCAAAAGTAATTTTTGAGCACCCTGTTTCTTCGAGATTTATAAATTTGCATCTTGCAGGCCCCAATGACCTCAACACCATTCCCCATAATGTTATTGTACAAAAGCTAAATGTTTTAAAACTCAGAATATGTGGTAAGAGGGATAACAAACTGGTTGAAAAACAGAACCCATGCAATGCAAGTCGCTAGTTCCGCAAAAGAAATTATGGAAATGACTAGGGTTGTCTCTTAGATCTCACTGCTGGGACCTCACTTTTTCATTATTTACCTCTCAGATCCACAAACAGAAATCCAGCACCTCTGCCTAACAATATTTACAGATGACTGCATACTAACTGACAACCAAACACTACAAAATAAACTTTACCAAGTAAAGTCTTGGTGTGATAAAAATATGCTCAGTGTAAATCCTAAAATTTGAAGTATCATCACTTTTGCTAGACAGCCCATTCCATCATGATGCTGTATAGACAATACACCACTACAAAATGAAAATGTTGTCAAGGATGTTAGAACTTTGTTTGTTAGCTCCATCTCTTTAGAATGTCATGTGACAGCAGTTTTTAGGAAATGCTTTTATTTAGCATAGTTAACTGTCAAGGAAAAATCGTCAAGGTCTGAAAAGGTGATCACACCTTTATACTCAACATTGATCAGGCCATTTATTGAGTACAACACCCTCTTTTGAATATAGCTCATCAAATATATCAAAAAATTAGAAAGACGTAGAAGTTTTCTAACCAAAAAGATCACAGACCTAAAGTCTCTGATCTACCAGGACAGACTGGAATCTCCATCCCTTTATTCAGTATCCACTTACCATGCCATGAGAGACCCAGTTGTCCTAGATCTTCCATTTCTCTTCAAATCTAATATTTTAACCAGTGCTAGAGCCAAGGTCAGATTTATAACCCCGTACTTTCCAAACTTCTAGAATAAACATCTATGGCATGTTAAGCAGTGTGATTCACTATCATTCTTTAAACATAACATAGGTGTCTGGGTGAGTATGTATAAATTTACTCTAGGACTGACTGGTGTAGATCTCCTGGAAAAATAAGATGCGGCCTGAGGGAGGATATTGCTAGAGCAAACATGGTCATAGGACTCAATGGCCTTGAAATATCAATGAATCTATGAATCCATTTAAGCAAAGTCAAATATTGCTCTCAAGCTGTAGTCACCAGTAGCTCAACACAATTCTTATATTGTCCTTTCCATGGAGTAATCTTTTACTTATTTCATTATTTATGTTAAGATAAGTATAACCATCTCTGTTCCATTAGCTGTGGTACATTTGAATAAAGTACCTCATTTTCAATTCAGTTTCATGCTTAATTAACTTAATTTCTAAAGCATCCTTCTTAGAATGCATTTTCTTTAGTTCTCTCCTCTATTATCGAGTTTTGCTAAGTAGCCTGCTGTCTTGAAAGCTGGGCTGGAAACATTATTTGTTATCAAAGGTAACTTTTTCCTGTTCCTTATAACCAACTTTTACATCAAAAAATGCACATTTTTTTATTCATTCTCCTGCTATCTTTTCAGTAGAATACCATTTGGTTAGAAAGCTGCAGTATTCTCTTCTCAGAATTTTGTACATACACAGGTAATGATCATACATATAAATAAAATCCACTGAAGGCTACCTGGATGATGAGAATTAATGTAATTCACTCATTGGACAATTATGCTACTGACCACATCAGAGTTCATGGTCTTCCCTATTTGCTTCATTTTTGTGAAGCATTAACCACCTTTTTGCATTTTTTATTGATAGTTTTAACAACAGCAAAATGCTAAAAATATGAGAAAATGCCCAAGAATCATCAACAAGTACAATTCTAAAAAAATCACAGTGCAGAAGTCAAAACTCTTTACATAGTAGACAAATTGAAATATCAAAATATATTATCTCCCAATATAACAAAATTTAAATTACTTAAGTCACAATTCAATCAAGAACAATCTGACATTTTGCCAACATGATGTGAGCTTGTGACTTTTCTGAAAAATAGAATACAAATCTAACTTAATTTTAGATAGTGGTTTCCCCTATGGCAGTCTTCCATTTCCTTGCCAGGATATTCCTCACCTCCACAGACACTAATATTAGCATCTGTATGTGGTTTGGCCAAAATCCTGCACTCCTGTCTCAAAAAACTCTCAAGACCAACTTGTTTTGTAGGGGAAAATCTGCACTAATGTTTTATCTAGCTGTGTCCATCTATTCTTTGATCGCTCCCACTCCCAAAACATGTCTTACTCCTGCTGATCCTATCCCATGTCTACAACATTTGCTATTATCCAGTCTTTTGGCCTGTGCTAGTTCTCAGGATGTCATGTACCAAATATGCACCATCCTCATATGTTTCATATGCTCATCCCATAAACTGGGCCAACCTCTAAGTAATTTGCTGCTCTTTGCTCTTACACTCCTCCATCGATTGAGTAGTGCTGAAGAGTACTCCCTCCCAAAGCATCCATTTACTCGGCAATCTCAAAATCAAGCTTTTCCTTTCTTGAAGAGTGAGCCCTGATAGATACTCCCTCCCCTATTCAATTTTATACCAACCCATTTACCCCATGGAATTACCCTCAACTTTGCCCTCCTTATAAAATAATTAGTATTACTCCTATCCTCACAGTGAGAACAGCTTGTAGGTATTGAAACCATTGAGTGCAATGTAAATTCAGCTCTGCCTGAATCTCAGCAAATGTCTTAAATTTCACTGACTTTTGTTTGACCCCCCAACCTCATCAAATGATCCCAACACTATATACCGCATTGAGTCTGAATCATCCAATCTTCTTTCTCATCAAAGCTTGAGTACTCTTATCATGCCAAAGAGCCATTCTCGTGCCAGTCTCCCATGTTTTATCTTCTACACTGTTCAGGTCTGCTCTCCACTGCTCAACAATGTATGATATCAAGCATTCACCTCCCACCCTCATATTCCATAATTTATTCCAGACATATTGCCTATCATGTTTCAGTTGTCTGATATAGGACAGGTGGAATGCCTGAGCATAGCTGGGAATGTGGGTTGGTTCCCACCCTCCTTGATCTCTGAAGACTGGAAGTATTTACTTTATTACTCTGTTTCTAGCCCTATTGATTACATATTGCTCTATCACAGATTACAGTTCTAACAAGCCTGGAATAATAGATCCCATGGGAATATTATGAAGTAAGTGACTAATTACCATCCGAATCATAATTTAAATAATATTAGTTTTTCCAGCTAGAGTACTGGATCTATTTTTCCCTGACGTCAAAATCTTAATTATTTTATTCTTGATACTTCTAATGATTTCTCTGTTTATTTCTATCTGGAGTGTGTTTGATATTAATACCAAATAGACTGAAAGCTTAGCTTCTTGTATTCATTCACATGGGCCCTTTCCACAGCAAATGTCAATCAATACTAGTTTGTTTTTTTTCTTTATTGAGTTGCAGTCCTGATACCTCAGTAAATTACTGGAAGACTTCTAATATGTTAAGTTAATATGTCAGCTATCTTTTCAGCTGTTCGTATACAAACATTTGAAACCATGCCTCTCCTCACCCCTGCTCCTATAAATGCTGTAATTCTGTTCTAACTAGCATGGCCTATCCTTTAATGACCAATAAAACAAGACCCAGAGACAGAAGACATCCTGGTCACATACCTCTGTTGATTGAGCCTGTCCTAATGTACTTTCCATTTATCAATATATATCAAAGGTCGGGACTGAATAAAACATTCTAACCTAGCCTATCAAGTTCTTCAAAATTCCCTGCTTTTAAGAATTGCTGTAAGAAAGGCAAAAGATTTTCCGACTTCCATGCAAGTTAGTAATACTGTAGCTCAAAATGCTTTTAAAAGTATTATTACAAACATCTGGAAAATTATAAAGCATTGTCCTGAAATTAGTAAAGTAGTAGGAAATTCCCCTGTTTTGGTCCATAAAAAGGGGAAGACATTCAAAAATGTCTTTCAGGCGAAGCTCAGTAAAGCAAAATAAAAAAGAATAAGCATGGTATGGTGAAATGTTTTAACTGTAATTTATGTAAATTTTTACATGTTGAATCTAAAGTTTTTATTAATAGTTATAGAATTAAGATCAATGGGTGCTATACTTGTAAATATAAATGTGTTGTTTATTTAGTTTTGTGTAAATCTTCTCCCTCATTTTGTATAGCAGGACTGTTTGAGAATTATACAAATTCATATATGAGCATAAGCATGCTGTTGAAGTAGGAGATGAAAGGAATACTTTCACCAAGTGTTGCAAATTAGGTACATATAAGGTTAGTTTTAATTTGTGACAAATTTTGAAAGAATGTTTGATGCAGAAGATGAGTTGAGGTGGAGTGAATATTTATGGCAGGCAAGATTAAATACCTGGTACCCCCCCCCCCCCGTCTTAACTGGTCTATATTATAAAGTCGACTGCTTATGTCATTGAATACCTAAAAGTTGACCCATCATCATCGAATCGCATAAACACCGAACGCTCTAAACCGCGAAATTTAAAAATGTCGAACTCTCATACTTGTCCCACACTCACCGCCTGCTACATACTACCTACACAAACAAACAAAATAAACCACATATATACACTAACCAAAACCCTAC
Organism: Protopterus annectens; assembly: GCF_019279795.1. Lineage (NCBI taxonomy): Eukaryota > Metazoa > Chordata > Ceratodontiformes > Protopteridae > Protopterus > Protopterus annectens. The sequence continues at coordinate 707,775,819 of NC_056731.1, forward strand.
TTCTAACCCTAAACTAAACCCTACTTCTAACTCTATACTAAATGTTACATATACCACCATGTATGCACTTAAATTAACCCGCACCCTAACCCTAAGGTCCGTAACTATCACACACTTACCTTAAAAAGCTAAACCCAAACAAACTAAATAATCCACACACATACACTTAACAAAACCCAACACTAAATCTAACATACATTACCATCTATGCACTTACCTTAACCCGCACCCTAACCATAAGGTCCGTAACTATCGCAAACTTACCTTACGGAGCTATACCGCAGAAGGCCAACCATGATGATTCGACATTTCCACTTTTGCTCTTCTGGACGATCGATGTTTTCACAGTTCGATGAAGACGGGTCGACATTTAGGCATTCGGGTAAGTAAGCGGTCGACTTTCTAATATAGACCCGATCTTAACAATATAGAAGATTTTGTAGCCTACTTGAAGATGAAAGAGTTAAAGCACTAAGCTAGTAACTTGGTCATGTGATTTGGTTTAATTATTTAAATTAGTTTTGCACTTAGCATTATTTAGTGTGAAGATATCTTTATGAAAGACGAAAGCGCTTACTGTTAGTGCTGTATATGCTGCACTTTGCTGTGTTTGATTTTAATTATTAAATTGGGTTTTCACATTGTTTTTGCCATCTTATAGCTCATTTTTATTTTAGACCTTGTCACATGTGTTGTCCCAGTCTAGAAATGTTAACTTGGACTTTTTCTCAGAGTCTAGCTTCTTTTCCACTATCTGTCTCACTGCAAACATTAGGTCAGTTTTACTGCATCTTGATCTGAATCCATACTGCTTATATTCTATCTTACTTTCTACTACTGTAAGTATTTGTTTATCAATCCCCTCCCCAGGACTTTTGTGCTATGTTAAAGTACTTTGGTGCCTCTGAACTGCACGCAGTTGTGAAAATCCCCTTTGTTCTTGCATATTGTCACTAGAGTGCATATTGTCACCTGAGATATGCCTCTCTGTCAACACATCATGGTGAGTTAGTACCCTTAGGAAGCATTTCTCCATGATTTACCTGGCAACGTGATCATATCTGAAGTGACTTCATCTGAGTGTACCACATTCTCCTGACTTCATCTTCCTCACTGCACTTCAGCAAATCATGGACTGTATCCTGAGCAGCTTTATACACTAGGACATGCTGGGGTAGATAGGGGGCAAATTAACCTAAGACAATGCTCTATGAATGGAGCTGGGGAAATACCTCTTATTGAGGTTAACTACTTCCTGCCCTAAGTCTATTCTTCATTCCTTCCCAAACTTCCTTATACTATGTTACATTTAAAATAAAATCAACTTTTACACAACTAATGCAAAAGCAAAGAAATCAGAAATAAATGCTATCTTACATAAAATACAAGAATGTGCTATAATTTTAAAGTCAGACTGTGATCTTCTAAAGTACGTTGCCATTCCTGCTGGATTTAGTTCTTTTTAACCCTCTATCAAACATCACAGCATAATCATAAGAAACATTGAATAGCATATCGCATTTAATTGTGTCCAGCAACTTTAGTTTTGACAACTCAATACTGCTTACCACCAGCCTGTGTTCAAAAATTCCCATCTCAAAGTATCATATTTCTTCTCACCAAACAGAGCTTGTTATCCTTCAGAGTTCTCTGTGACAGCACAGTTTTTCTTAAGTAGAAACAGTGCCCTGGAAAAAGCAAACTCTCCATCATCTTATCCTGTTAACATATTACTGAAAAAAATCACATGAAGTCTAAAGCCTGTAAACATGTAAATATACAATACAGTTTGGCATTATTAGGTAGCCAGAGTACTAAATAGATAACTGAATTATTTATTGAATATAAATGTTTGTTATAGTGGATTACTTATTAATTAAGCTACAGACTGTGCACACTTGAAATGCAGATTATACGACATAAACTTTGTGGAAGATTCATGGCCAAAACTACCCTCCGAAAAGCACAGATACCGAACTATCAAACAAATAAACAAACAACTAATACAGGCATAAATAAATATGTGAATACACTGATGAATAAATGAAAACAAGTTTATCTGCATAGGTTCATAGTTTTATAGGTGAGTAATGGGCTAACTGCCCTTGAAGGTCATTTTAAGCCTAGCCACTTAGCCTTTTTGTGCTCAAAATAACCTGTCCCATCTGGTTACAGATTAGCTTTACCTATCCCATGGTCAAGAATTATATATTATCCCTAATGAGAATAACTAGGATCATACCTAATTTAATTTGAAGGGACCCATACACGGGATAAAAAATTTAGGAGCTGCCTCTGTCCATTAGTAGCACAATCAGGAGTGCTGGGGTACATTTTCTGTTTCGCCCCCATAGATTTAAGTTGTTCTTGAAAATGAACAGGAATGAAGTTTGTTTTATGTGTATAGGACTATAGGCAGCGGTTTCCTCTGTCAGATATACCTGTCTGTCCAAACTGTTCTGCTGATGTTGTCATTGATGGTGCAGAAGAGGTTTAGATCGCTAGACTTAGTATTTCTGTTGCTATTTGACCTGTTAAAGTGCAGTAAATCCACCAGTAATGGGTCAGAGGATGCTCTGTGTATATAGATTTTTCTTCCAATAAAATATTTCACATAGCCAGGAATTTAAGTGGCATCCCTTTTAAAAGGCTAGATCAAAAGGACTGACATTTTGTAGAACTTTTAGTACCTGAGCTTATACTGAAGAATGAAAAAAAAATAGTATTTATACTGCAGACAGCCTGCACCAAGCCAGATGATTTCTTTAAATTTCTATTGTATATTTTCATTCTCACTCCAGCATGCTGTCAAGTACCAAGCTTACAGGTCCCGTAAGCGGCCATTTTAATAAAGAGAAATAATCACCCTTTTTTTACAGGGTGGTTGCATTCCATTGCTTCTATTCTTGCAAAGATTTTGACTATATAGAAAAAGAAAACATTATGGCTTGGGTTATTGTAAAATTGAATTAGGCTTGAAACTAAAGAAAAAGATATTTCAAAAATCTGTCTCATATAATTTTGAATAGGACATAAAATATGCTCCCTTAAGTCTGTATCACGCTTTTAAAATACTTTTTCTAAAATTCAGAATCAATAAAATGACATAAACACAGTCAGTTTTAATAAACAGTGACATTGAACAAATGATGTCTCTTGTGCACGTTATGATGAGATCTATCCTACTTAAAACAATAACTAATATTAATCAGTAAACTATAATAGTAATTGTTTTATTTATAAAGTAATTAAGTAATAAGATTTATAAAACTCTATGTGTAACACTTAACAGAAAAATGTTTACTTATTTGATGATATGCTCTGAAGCTTTCAGTAACTATAGATACTGAGCATATCAAAAGGGTCTTTAAACAGATAACTAACAAAGCATCAGTTGTGAATGCAGTGAGAAACAAAGATCAGTTATTTATAGAATCAGATTAGTTATGACTTCATACACCGTGAACAAATGCATTATATTTGTGGGCTCATAAATTATACCTGTTTGAAACACAGTACTCAGCCTGATTATACTGAGACCTATGTATTCACAGTAAAACCTGTACTGCAAATTTCAGTAGTCTTGACTTTGTACAGTACCTTTTAACAGGGAAAGATAAGCCCACAAATGGCATTTTATATAAGATTAATTGAGAACCGCTATATATTTCAATCAAATGCACAAATATCTTTGTTAGATTCATACTAAGCAGCAGCTTACTTTTTGTAAATTAAAGTTCCTTAACTTACTGCATCATAGTTTCACTTTAGATTATTTTAACCATTTCATTCCAAGACAATAAAATGCTCAGAATGATCCGTTTTATTGCATACATTGCACAGTATGAAGTGTTAAGTACCCTAAACCCTTCTTAAGGAAATCTTTTTAATTGATGGAAAGATATGTATTTGTAGTTGAAACCTAACCTTGCTTTAGCCTTAGATTTCAACAGGCCATCCTTCCATTCCTTGATGCCAGAATAAATTAGCCTTGTAATTCAGTTTGCTGGCATATAAGAAACAGAAGCAATCCTCTTGTGTCTAGGGCAACATTAAGCTTTGTGCACAGGTAACAGTCAATCCATTAACCTTTGCTTTTAGCTTAACCTGTGCATTGCATGCCTCAGAGTATTTCCTCTTATTAATAGTGTTTCCTTATTAGTTTTTTCACCCAGAACTGAAAAAGGACAGGCTTGCCGCATTTGACATTGACTATGGCTCTATAATAGCAGCCTCTGTCCTGCCTCATCTCTGCATGCACCTCAGTACAGTATCTGCCGAAATTCATGAAAGAAGGCAATCTAAACATTGGGCTGCATAAAATGTAATGCAATGCTGTTTCTCAATTATGGAATAGGATTAAATGTCAATTGCTTCAGGGTAAAACAGCTGAACCAACTCAGTGTGCGTGTGTGTGTGTGTGTGTGTGTGTGTGTGTGTGTGTGTGTGTGTGTGTGTGTGTGTGTGTGTGTGTGTGTGTTCGCATGCATATGTGTGCGCATTCATTTGCATGTGATGGTATGAATTTTACAAAGGAAAAGCTATGTCCATTTGCCTTTGGGTCATGTTTTTCAAGTGGAGAGTTTGTTTTGTAATTTACTTGCCATTTTTTTAAGACTACACTTCAGTTCTTTCTTTTTTTGATCAAATTACCTCTCTTTCTCTTGTAAAACATTTTTAGTCTAAGGCACTAGACTAAAAGAATACCGTGCATACTTGATGTTTAATAATCATGCCATGCAGACATTTTGCATTATTTGGGCAGCACAAGACCTCAAAAACAATGTTTCCTTAATGCCACACCTGTTTAACTTGAAAGGTGGTCTACTAAGACAGGTTAATAAAAAAAGGCTTCTCTGATTATCAGTAGGCTTTAAACTAAAGTATGAGGCCAAGTAACTGATGTTGTGATTCCTAAGGACCATTAAGGAAGATGCACTAAAATTTAACTTATCTTATCTTACTTATTTGTTTCTCCAGTTATGCATAGCTATGCCAGTTGGTTTGTTTCTACATTATTTGCAGTTAACCATCATATACTGTTAGGACACCAAGAAATAGCACCTTCTGGATAAAGAATTAGCATATTCCACATGCATAAAAAATTGGCATATTCCACATTCTCGCTTATATCACTGGATACCCAATACAGCCTAATCGGATAGGCAATGCAGAAATGAAGGGAAAGATAGCTAGATATATGGTTAAAAGCTTTAACATAACATCTTTATCATTAAAGAAACAAGTAAGTCATATAAGCCGTTTTAAAATAAATTATTAGAATGAGAAATAAAGTTTCAACAGGAATACTTAATATATTAGCAAGTAGTCTATAAGGTCTGTGGTTCCAGCAAATATTTCAGCATAAAAATAAATGCTGCCCTGTTTGTTAGTTACAAAGCACCATTGCCCTGAGAAAACAAATACATTATGTTTACATCTACTGAGTTACGAATGTCTTATACACATGCATAATATGGCAAGCAGCCCGAGGAAGAGTCACGTAAAGTGGTAGAATCCTGTAGTAATGAAAAAAATTTGCCTTTTTGTTTTTTTACGAATGGATTAAAATAATATGAATGCTATGGACAACTTGATTACAATTCCTTTAAACTGTAAATAATATTCTCTTCAGTAAACAAATGAACTGCACTACCTTTACATGGCACAGTTCATGGAGCTGCAGAGCTCTATGGTAGTGTGAGAATGTGAACTAAATTACTGCTTTCTTGCTATTTTTAATGTATACCAAAACTAGCAAACAACGCATGCAGACCATTAAACAAGACAAGCTAAGAATGACACAAGAGAAAAGATAATAGTCTACACTATTTTCCTCTTTGTCTGGTGTTTAACTATGTAGCCCAAAATAAAAGACTCTTTTGCGGTTTCCTCAGTCTTATTTTATTCTTTGAGCACTTTTATCTTGCAAGCAACACTAAAATGACCTACTTTGTCAAATTTTTGCACCTCTTATTTCTAACCAAGTATTTTTTTCTGACCCAGAGTGCATACAATTTGCAACTGCTCCATTTTCTCACTTCCACACAGTGTCATGCATCTTTACTTTAACACTTAGGTTATGTTTAACTTCACCTGCAGCTCTCATACCATGAATCTCTGTCCCCTGCCTTTAATTTAACTCAGACTGACAAGCTATCTGTATAACCATTTCCACTGCTCTGTATTGCTGTAACTGCTTTACTGTCAGTAACACAAATATAAATGTGGCCTCTTACTTGATCGTGTTTAGCAGCTTCAAATTTGCAGTATTCACCCATCTCATGTAAAAACTTTTCAGCAGATTCACCACCAACTAGGAAGGGTCTATGTTATTTCATCGAAGTTTTATTTTCACGAATACCTAATCATCAACCCCTTTACATCGAACATCAGGGAACAGTTTTCATAGGGAAGGGAATTACTTGGGCATCATTAGAAATGTGTCCTTTACCCCACTGTAGTGCAATTTTGGAATTGGTATATATAAGCATTAGGAGTGTGGGGTGTGGGGGGCATAGCTCCCCATCGTGGTGGGCTTGAAATAATGTAGTGTGCGTGACGGTCGCTGTGGTAGACAAGTAATTCCCTTCCCTAAGAAAACTGTTCACTGATGTAAACATTTGAAGAATGGATGTTTGATGCAAAGGTGTCGATGATTAGGTATTCATGGAAATAAAACTTTGTTGAAGTAATATAGACCCCTAGGACATACTTGTGAAAACTTTCCCCTTATCTTGTTCAGTAACCGACTCAAACATTATGTTTTACCCCTCAGAAAATCCAAATATTTTATAAATGAATGCAGCCTTTTTTCCCAGGGAATAAAATAAAACAATTACTTGGATTTCTTGTTATTCTGTAAAGCTTAGATGATATAGGAAAGTGTATAAATCTCTGCTTCCATGATGGCCAGATAAATGGTTATGAATAACTGAAGGATTATGATGAGATGAGTTTTAATATTCTATTGTTCATTTCACTATTTTGGTTAATCCTGGCACTTGTAACTCATTGAGGGCATGCTTTGCAGTTGCTTAGCATAGTTTCTTATTCTGTTAGGCCTTTTTATTTTGATTTTTGTTTAATATGGTATTACATTCATATCTGCTGCTTCAGTACTCTTCTGGGTGCAGACCCATCCACAACTGATGTAGCAGTGAAAGTGATAGCAAAGCTGGTGTGGGACCTCCTTAGCCCATGGCCTGGTTGGTTAACATCTGAGAATATACCAAAGGACTGTCCACAGGTATGAACCCCTTATTCCAACAGATGATCCAGAACAAGTCATCAAATGTTCTAATGTGCCATTCATCCTGTCCAGTGATTCATATTCACAGTTGATACAATACCATAAGTCTGCATGGACTGACTGCATGACCCTCACAACTTTTGCACTGGCCCTGGTAGAAGTCATCTGTGCCTCCACAACTGTTCAACACATACACTAGTTGGCAGCTGCTGACACACCAACATCAGGGTGAAGGATGTAACCATAGCTCCTGTGAGCATCACTACTGAGCCATTTTGTGCACCTTCCTGCCTGCCCATAATAGCTAGAAGCAGACTCTGACATATCAATACTTGGGGCCACCACACTTCATTGATCTGCAGTTTCCTCATCAACCTGTCCATTCTCAGATCATAGTGCGTCATAGGTATGCTCAGGCAGAGAGTCTGTTTCTGTATTCAGAGGAGGGGATGTAGGGGTCACCCTCCCTGTGTCCAGCACATACACTGTATCCCCTGACTCTGCCATCTCATCCCAGCTATCATCATCAGAGACTAAGGATCCTCCATCCTCAGATGAGGGTAGTTCCACAGTCAGTCAAAGTTTCATCTGTCAATAATGAAAGCATATCCAGTGTAAGTAAGACCAGGCATCAAAATGACCATGGAATTAATATCCTTACAAATGTAAACATATATGATATTGGGTTATAACATAATATGTGCAGCTGGATGTTGCTCCTGGATGCCAGATGTACACATATGACAGAAGTGAGACAGATATTTTATAAACTTCACTGTGACTAACAGGTACAAATAGAGCCAAACAGTGATATTAGGAATACATACCTGGGAATCATTAGTGGGAATTCTCTGGGACTATCAACCTCTAACCCAGCATCCAGTACCACACAGTGAAACTCTGTTGCAGTGGTACTGCTGTTACGTGAAGCCAAGAACTCATCCATCTCTATAAGTGGTGGTTCAATAGATAGCCATCCATCTGCTGTTTTCTATTTTCATGTCATGGCCCCTGCTCTGTGGGCAGCAGTAAAGACCATATTGGTCACTTGGTGGCAGACCATGTCATAATTTTGATCCTGACCACCCATGGTATTAGCATTGGTGACAAGTTTATGCCAAGCATGGTACCTTAAGGGACAATCATCAGGGTTGCAAACAGAAACATCTAGCAAAGAGATAGAGGGCCTCTAGTACCACCTCATTTTCCATCTCTGTAAGCTTGGACTTGTGAGTAGATGTGGATTTCTGTACTGTTTTGTTTGTCATATCTCTGTTCATTACCACTAAGCCATTTGAGCTTTTTCTCTGAAAAATCTAAAACTTTCATCTGTAGCCTCACATGGGTGTTATAAATCTCAACAGACTTACTATAATAATAGTTCAGCTGCTACACATTAGTAAGCATGTAAAAAAATCCATGTATGAACAAAACAATCTTGTACCTGAATGTCAGACATTATTGTGTTTTAAGAACAACCTCCATCCTCCCACCACAAAAAAATACTAGCTCATGACTCCATGTTAACAATCACACTTGACGAAACCTTGAAATAAATTCTTAAACTGTAATCACATATGTGTAAAGTACACAACATTACAGTAGTGCATGGCATTGGAATGTTGAGTACAATGCTGTGTGGCACACTTTAATGTTGATATAGCTCACACTAACATGAGTGCATTCTACTACAGCTGGAATACTAGCAAAGTGCCCAATCAGAGAGCTCTGGCCAATCCATGTAGATTCACTGAAAAACCGAACCACAGTTCTAAACATTATAGTAAATAGCAGACAAAATCCTATTTACTTGTACATATTATTATGTCTGAAAGGGGCAACATACCTTTTTGATGCAAATAATGGTGTTATGTAGCAACAAGTGATTGCAGTAAGAGATCTCTTTATTCTAAAAAAGTTTTTATCTTCTGTAATATGATGATGGTGATCTATTGCTTAAGTTATGCTTTTATCTTGTAAATTATCCCCTTTCGGTGCAGTGGCTATGCTAATTGGAGCTTATCTCAATATTATTTCTCAATCACTCAATCTGTGAGATGAGTAAACCAAATAATCATCATGTTGAGTTCTACACAATGCCATGAACATGCCTGTGCACCCATGGTAACTTGTGCACATGTGTGGGAAGTTCATATGATGGAGTATGGCAGATAGTCATTCATACCTCTCAAGTGTACCTTATTATAAGTATTGATCCACAATTTAAGTTTTAAAGATCCATGATCCTTGCATTCCCACCTTGAAAGGGTCTGCCACACATTCAAGTGTTAGCAATTTTTTAAACCAATATCAATGGAAAATTACACATCATTATATTAATTCCTCCAAAAACATTTTATAACATGACACATGTTAACCTTGCTGTAAGCTTCACAGTTAAAGTTGTTGGTAAGCTATTAGTAAATATTCTACATTATGCCCACATTATGGGTGGTGGTATTACACAGCATATAGATAGAAGGTGGAGACCAGTGGTCATGTAATCTGTGGCCATCTGAATATGGAGTTGCTGATGAACATATATTCTAGCATCAAAAATAGTGATGTAGGACTGCCATTTTTCATACCTTAGAGCGCCATTGGAACCATAATAACACAGTGCTTCTGTTTTATTATTTCCCATTCCTCATGCAAATGAGATTTCTGTTGATGCCTATCATTGCGCAAAGGCTGAAACACTTCAGAAGTTACTTGGGTGCTAATTCCCTGCCATTTCTCCTGAGTTCCTTTAGGGTGAGTCAGGTATGACTGGAGAAGGTGAGGGTAGTGCTTATTTTGGAGTAAAATGGTGGTTTGAGGAGGAGTCCAAGATATTTCTGGGTATCCTTCATAAGTAGTACAGGTGAAGACTCCTTGAAGAGGGTTATACTGGGTCACAGGATAAGGTAATGCCTGGAATAGTTTAATCAAAGTTGTCAGTCATGCTACTGATATCCCATACATGAGTAAACAGTGCAATCACCACTATATTGACTTAAGCTGCAAAACCCTGCCATCCTTGACTGATGGGAGGCTGAAGTTAACACACAATCATAATCATCATTAAGTATAACATAATTTACCAGTGTATACACCCTGCCAATGCTTGCCATCATACACCTTTTCATTCTCATCTCTCTTTATAGCTAGCCTCTGCAGAGATTGAAAGGAAAAGGGAGCTGCATGGTGATATACTAGATCACCTAGGAGACCATCATGGTAATAATAATAATAATAATAATAATAATTATAATAATAATAATAATTATAATAATAGTAGTACGTATGCATATCTTGTATTGTGAAAGATCTGCTTGTCTGCATTGTGACAGGTTGCAATTAAAAATAATGGTACATTATATATTACATCAGAATTAGTAGGACTGCGGGGTCTTTATTTTAACTCTATATTTACTGAGATTTCTAGGATGGCTGTGGGTTCAATTCCCACCCCCCCAAAAAAAAAAAATGCTGTTGTCATGGCTTAATTTTAATTGTCAAAATTGTAAACTAATAAACTTGTACATAAAATACATAAAATGTTAAAATAACTCTGTAGGTCCTATAATTAAAACCTTGTTTGCATTCACTGTAATTTACGTGTTTGAAAAAGTAATTAAGAATGTAATTCCATTATTTATGTATGTCTCTTCACACACCCTCTGTGCCTCTATTATTTTTCTTTTATTTATCTTTTAAATGCATCTCCATTTTGTTGCTATTATATGAATGGCACAGAGACCTGGAATGAATACTCCTGCATAGCTGTCATCCCCCCTCAGGTAGCAGTAGTAGTGCTACCACAACTACTTCCAGAGGCATCCAGCACATCTGGGTACCAGCCTGCTAGTGTTGCTTCCTCGCCATCTGTCCTATCTGCACCACTTCTGTCAGGTACCCAGCGCTGGAGGCTGGTACAGTAGTACCTGTCAGCATGAGCGCAAGTGGAGGTGATAATTATGTCATCCATCAGGAAATGGCAGAGCTTGTGCAGAGATAATGGCAGATAGTTCAATATCCATGTAGGATATGTAGATACTATTCTTCTGCAACTTGTCAAATTGCTTAGCTCTCTAGCTGTGCCTTTAGGTCCTGAGGCAGGTTCAAGTGCTGACAGCTCCCATGGTTGAGAGTAATATGTACTCTGTCAAGCTGCAGAAGCTGCATCTCGGAATACTCAGTCCTATTCCCAAGTGCAATATTCTCCTCCCCTTTGTACCCATGCCCACTACTTTATGATATACAACCCTTCCCATACCATTGTCTTCTCTCTGCTTGTCTGATGTATGCTTCCCTTTTGTTTCCCTGTCTTCTTCGTTGTGTTAGCCCACACAGCATCAGTCATGTCTGTTTTCCCTTGCAACTTACCTTCACCCTCTTATCCACTTCTTACTTCACTGACTTCTTTCTCAAATGTTCCCCTCCCAATAAAAAATAAAAAGGTATCTATCAAAAAAATAAATAACTGCTGTAAAAATGATTGGTTCCTATAGAAAAATATAATTCTTTTATGATGGAGTAATCATAAAAATCCTTATTTTTCTCAAAAATCACTGAGAATTTCAGTCAGTAATTAATTAATAATATATTTGTAATTCATCAAGAATGTTAGGTTAAGACATTGAGAAGTATACCAATATCCCACCTCCACACTGTTCATTCCTTATTTGATCATCTTGTGTTCTAACCTCTGCTACCTTTCCCTTTTCATGTCTGTCTCATATTCCAATTTCCAACCTTTAATCTGGTCTAAAAAATAATACAGCACTCATAGGCCCAAAAGGGCTTGTATATTAACACAATCTTTCTTCACCCATATGTTGTATAATGATTGGCAGAGATCAATGATGCTGGTCATGTATAAACACAGGGAAATGATAATTCCTGTCCTACAACAAAAAGGAAAAAAAAAAATCATTGATCTTGCCATTGATTGCACAAATGAGCTTAGTATCCATGCACCATTTAGCAAAAGTAAAATACAGTAAAGTTAATACTTCTTTTGTGAAGGTCTCTGTGGCTCAATACATTCATAATGTAATAAGTCCCTTCTCAGTGCTCTGTGTTCATGGTTCTAATTCCCTGATTGTGGAATGTTGTTTTACAATATCATGTTTCTATCAAACAACTGTATGCAATGTTTTATCTTATTTTTAACACCTTTCTCCCAAGTGCTTCAGTGACATAACTGGCTAATGCTCTGGTTAAGAAATGTGAGTGACACATTCATGAACTGAGTTCTAGTCGAGTGTATTTCTCTTCCTTTGCTATCCTAGATCCTGTCACCCTGATACGTGTTTACTAATACTTTCCTTGTGTCTGAGTCTGTAGTATACCTTGCCCATACCTCTGATAATGAGAAAGTGAGTGACACAGGGATGGCTTCATAGTAGTCTATGTTTAGCGATCAGATGGCACATTCGCTGAACAGCCATGCATTGTACACATGTAAGTGACTGTGCCATTCATCGAAAGGCCATATGATTGTATGAAATATCCTCAATCATAGTTGGCCAACATACAGGAAAGGGATCAAACTACATATTTAATGATAATGTAGTGATAAGGAAATCTGCACTTTTCCCACTGTGGTATGATTTTGGAGTTGGTATATATAATTAGTGCCCTGCTAATTTATATATATATATATATATATATATATATATATATATATATATATATATAAACTCTGAGAGAAAACTATAGGGGGAAAGGGCAGATTTCCTTATCACTACATTATAGCTAAGTGCGTAGTTTGAGCCCTTTCCTGTATGTTAGCCAACTATGATCATTCAAGAATATTTCATATGATCATATGACCTTTCATGGAAATGCACTTTCCCTTATTTATGTGTGATGAATAGCCATTTGGGGAAAATGCCATTTGATCACTAAACATTGACCTGGTGTCATAGCTTGCACATGTAATCATTTTTTTGCTAATCATGTATTCCTTTCCTCCGAAATGAAGCATTCCTATCATTATTGTGTGCGTTCTGGCATGGAGTTTGGAACTATCAAACAAAACTAAGTCTAGAGTAATTTAGCTTTGTTGAGTTAAAACTTGAAAGATATGCTCCAAATCCACCTATGCCCAGCTCATTCCTTCTCGGCTCACCTGGCTTGCTATGCTCTGTGATCTTCTTCTTTTAATGTAATTTCTGTATTAATATTTACAACCTCTTGCCTGGTTCAAAAATGAACAAAACACACACCCTTAAGCACTCAACCTGTGGTGAGAGACCTGGCTACTCACATTGACAACAATCTCACATTTGACCATCATGTGGCGGCAGTGGTCAGAAAAGCCTTTTTCTTGGTTCATCACATAAGTAAAGGGATTGCATGCAGAAAAATGGAGGTTATTATCTCTCTGTACTCCTCCCTCATTAGAGTTATAATTGAGTATAATGCCTCATTTGGTATGTACCTCTCCAAACACCTGTACCAACTGGAAAGGCCACAGAAATACCTAACAAAGAGAATCCATGGCCTCCAACACCTATCTTATGTGGACAGACTAAAATCACTATCACTCTACTTTATATCATACAGATTGCTCAGAGGTGACCTGTGTCTCACCTACAAGGCAATATTGGACCCTGCCCTCCTGGAGATGCTCCATATCTGTAACTCTAACTCCTCACACATTACCCGCTCGATAGGCCTAAATCTAATATGTGACATCAACAAAACCTGCCGGAGAGACAGGTTTGTCTCCCAGAGGCTGCCCTGTGTCTGGAACAGACTTCCCATGCATGTCAAACAGTGTACCTCACTAACCCTCTTCAAGCACAACCTTGGTGAGTGGATGAGAAACCACAAATTTGTCCCAAGGGTTCTGCCTATGCCCCTCATTGACACGAGGTGCTGACTGAGGTTTCTTTTCTGGGGATAATCTCTTGGCTAGGCTTGTAAGGGCCCTAGGGCCATTAGCCTAGTAACCTTCTATGATCCTATGATAACCGAAATACAGGTAAGCAAATGGCTGTATTACACTATGTGGCATCATGTCTGCAAATGTGCTGCATATGCCAGATATTTCTCTTATACACCTTGCAGACAAAAAGCTTCACTGGTTGCCCTTGGTAATACACTGCTATGTATCATATCAATATGAAATTCATGCATTCAAACCAACTGAATCCAATTCAGTCCTATGTTGGTAACCTCTGAAATATACTTAGTGACTGCAGTTTTGTTTATTTTCTTATATAAATGAGCATGGTGAATCCACTTTGTACCTAGCTCAATAACCACGCTATTTATAACCTCAATTAACCGCATAAAAGACCTCCTGTGCTGGTAACTTTTGGGAAGTGCGTAGTGACTGCAGTACTGTTTACTTTCTTACATAAGCAAGCAATTTGACTCCATTTTTCTCTAAGTCACTATTTATACCAGATTTCTATAGAATATCTAATAAAGGGAATTAACCCTGTGTTCTTGCCTTTAGAGTGCATTCAGCTTTGCTCTCATTTTGTCAATTTACATGCAGACTTTTCCATTCGCTTGCTGCAATACCTGTTTTTGTCTCATTTATATTTAGCTGCCTCAGTACTGGGTTTATTACCCTATACAGTGGAGTCATTTATAACTATTGTTGGTACTTTTCTGTGATAAATGACTGTGATAAAAGCCTGCTCCTTTGTATCCTAAGACTGTACAGCATTGTATGTTCAAATGTATTCTTGTACTCGAGCCTTGATGTACTGAAACCCTTCCTTACTCTAGCTCCCTTTTGTCCTAATCTGTAACCCTCCATCTTTCCATTCATAGGGTAGCCTGATGTTCCTGAAGGTGAAACCTGCTCACACCCTTCCCAGCTGACTGCAGTCCTGTGCCTTGTGTTTACCCCCATGGAGAACTCAACATAAAACATATGCACGGACTACCAAAGGTCTCTCCTGAATTCCCCACTACATTTTTGTGACGTTTTGTCTACTTTAGAGAATATTTTCTGTAGAGACCTCAGAGCATAAAGGCTTTTCTGTTCTGTATTAAACAAATATTCTGTTACTCCGTAGCAATCGCATTGCTATAGCTTCACCAGAACTGCTCCTTAAAGCCCACCATGCCTCTAGCTTACTGCTGGTATTTCTTAAACTTGCCCCTTACACTCATATCACTGTTTCTAACTTAACCCACTTGTAAACCTATTTTCTTCCTACTTACTGTCTTATTCTAAATGTCTGCAATCTGTATTATCCTCCTCTCCTCCCTACTACTCACCTGTACTCCTCCTTCAACTGATAGTTTTTCTTCTATTCTCTTCTTGCTTGGTGTTGCCCCACTCCATTCACCCTTCGGGCTCATTCCGCTCCCCTACCCTGCCCCCAAATTCCACCCGCCCCCACTACCCCTACTTTTATTCTGACAACTGTTCCCTCCCCTTCTTCCTTCCATCCATCCAAATTCTACCTTAATTTATCTCCTCCCCCTCTCATCTACACTCAAGTACATTCACTCCCACCCTACCCTTTAAAGTCTGTACTTACATCTAATCCTCTTTCTACTACCAGACTCAATCACACTACTATAAATCCTATAAAACTTAACATATCATACATACACCCTCTTACTATGCATGGTTTACTGCTCCAGTCCCTCCACATTCCCTTTATCCTCTTACTATTTCTAATCCCATTACACCATGCTACTTCCTACTCTACCAGCCAACCCCCCTCCTTTCTGTTCCATACCCCCACTCCCAACAACAATCCAACAAAAATCCTTACCCAAAAAATACACACTTTCACACTATTTCCACCTCTTTAGTCCAGCCCAACCCATTCCATTACTTCAACCTAAAAATTATACCATCCTCTATAAAATATCATATACCTAAACCAATATTACACTGTCCAGAACACTTTAAAAGCAAACCAAATGATCTTTCTTTAACATCCTCTGACGAGCAGGGGATATACACCCTAACCCTGTACCTAATACATCCACTCAACTCAATCTCCCAGTCACAAGCTATATGATCAACCATAAAAACCTTAAGCTATTTACAATCAATGCCCCACATCTCACAAATAAAACATCCCACTTTCATGCCTGGCTAAACCATAACCAACATAATATTGTTGCCGTCTCTGAAACATGGCTTAAACCCCACATTTCTGACTCTGAATTTCTACTTCCAGGGTTTCAAGCCCTCAGATATGATCGCTTAAACAGGAAAGGTGGAGGGTAGCCTTAATCTACCCTACTCTCCATTATTCCTTTCCAAAATCCCATTCCTCAGTTCAATAATGCAGAGCTAGTAATAGGATTACTAAAAATGAATAACCATAAAAGCATTTGTATCATGGCCCTTTACATTCCACCTGGAAACAATACCACAACCCTTGAAGAAATCCTCCTATGGACCTCAACTAATGTTAAGTTTGAGATCTACATACTAGGTGATGTAAACATAGATTGAAACAAAATTAATAACTCTAATCCCACCCTATCTATCAATCTATTCTACTTTACTCAAGTAGCCAACTCCATTACTAGACCCAACAAAACTAATCCATCAGGTTCCACTCTTGATTGGATCCTAGTCACCCATCCAAATATAATCTCAATCTCTGGCACCATTCCAGACTCCATTAGTGACCACCTGCCAGCTTTCATCCACCGAGCAACCTACTTCCCACCTCATCTACACCAATACATTCACACATGTAATCTTAGTAATTTTGACCCCACATCTTTCTCTGACTCCCTCAAATGAATAAACTGGAATACTCTAAAAACTCTCCATATAGACAATGCCATAGAATTTTTTAACTCTGCCTTCTTAAATGCCCTAAACTCCCTAGGTCCACCAAGAACAAAAATAATAAAGACCAATACCACCCAATGGCTATTTAAAGATACCAAACGACTTATGCAACAAAGAGATAAATGCAGGAAACTTTACCACATCGACAAACTCCCTGAAACCCTTCTTAAATATAAACAACTCCATAACCTTGCTAAAAAACAAATTATCAAAAACAAAAAAATCCTACTATATTAAGCTCCAGTCCAACCACTCCAAAAAACCCAGACACTTCTGGAACTTAATTAACTCACTTCTCAGCTCAGGTACCAAAACCATCCCTGTCCTGACACCAGCAAATCCGAATCATAAATAACCTCTCTATTCAACTCCTTCTTTACCAACTCAATTGCAGAACTAACAAAGACCTTCTCAAACAACAGTCCTTCCCCTCAACTCAACCCCTCACCCTGGCCTCCACCCAACTATCACTAACCCTTCTCCCATATTTGAACTTAAACCCACCCCTACATCCTACATAAAAAAAAAACTACTCTCCAAACTACAACCTTGCGCCAATGCCCCTGACAAGATCCCATCTTTCTTTCTCAAGACTGTCATAGATGGAATCACCCTCCCCATAAGCATCCTGATCAACAGGTCCATACAGGAATCCTATGTCTCCAAACTGTGATGTGCAACCTTTATTATATCTCTCCACTAAGGAGACAAAAACAATAATATCTCAAAATTCCGCCCCATAGCTATCCTCTCCCCAGTCTCAAAGATTCTGGAAAAATGCATCCACCTCCAACTCATGCTTTTTCTAACCTGAAAACATATTATCACTCCAACCCAGCATGGCTTCCGACCTGGCCATAGCACAATAACCGCTTTTCTCTCTTTCTTAGATACAATCAACCAAGCCCATGATTCTGGAGAAATAGTATCAACAGATCTATTAGATCTCTTTCCAAGGCATTTGACACTGTCTCTCACACCCATCTCCTAAGCCACCTTTCTAACCTTAATCTCTCTCAGAATACCCTATCCTGGTTCTCAAGTTACCTGTCTGATAGATCTCAGGCTGTGAAATGGAGAAAAGGCACCTCACCTTTCCTGCCTACCCCCACTGGTGTACCCCAGGGATCCATCCTCAGTCTAATGCTGTTTAACATCTTTATCAATGATTTCCACTCTGCCATACCTAACACAAAAATCATACAAAATACAGATGACTCAACTTTAGTCTGCTGTGCCTCTAACCTCCCCGAGCTCCAAACAAAGACACAAACTGCCTTCTCTACTACTGAGAACTGGATGCTTCAAAACCACCTTTCTCTAAATGCTAACAAATTCAAAATATTGCTATTCTCTCCCTCAAAGTCCTTCCCTCTTGATAAAAACTCCTTCCAAATTATCAGCCATAACAACTCTCCAACAGAGGTCATGCCTTTCGCTAAATTACAACTATAGATGAACACCTAAAATCCGATACCCACATACAACAAAACATAAAAAAACATCAAAAACTTGGCATGCTATACAGAAACAACCACTTCCTCTCTCCTTCTACTAGACAAACTCTCAACACTACCTATCTACTTCCCTCTCTAATGTATGGCACTCCTTTACTAACCAACCTATCTTCCTCTATCTCTTTCAAATTTGAAAACTGTTATAATAAAATTTCCAAATTCACCACCAAAGCCAAATACTCCTCCCATCATTGTACTGCCCTCCATTCGTTAAACTGACAAGAACTCCCCAACTATATAGACTACCTCCAACGTACTACAACCTATAGGCTAATATTCAACCCCACTAAATGCCCTGGACTGATCAACATCCTACCACCATACACCGCATATAGAATTCTCAGATCTTTACAACAAAACGTAATCACTGTCCACAAAACTAAGCATCCTGCTGGACAACTTCTATAATTTTCCTTAGACAAAAAATGGAATTCTCTCCAGCCTTCACTAAGGACTTCAGAAAATGCTGATAACTTTAAATCTCAGCTCCATTCTTACCTCTCCTCTAACTGGAAATGCAACTGCATTCTCCCCACCTAGCATACTTTTACTTCACTCCATCTTGAATTTCTAAATACTTTGGCTCACTCTGAATGTTTGCTAATCCAAGAATACTGCTGTCAGTGTATATATTGCAAAAAGTTTTTTCTCTTTTCTCTTTGAAATGAACATATTATTGACATCCTCAAGATTTATATGCTATGTAACCATTGTACAGTATATGTCTCCAACTTGAAATGTGTTTGTATTTTGTAACTATTTTACTATACTTTGCTGTATCTTTAACTATACTATGTATTGTGGAGATTTTCTCCCCAGACTACCACTGAAAACAGACTATCCGAGCCCAGTGGACCTCCCTGGTCATCAAACTGGAAATAAATAAATAAATAAAATACATTTTTTTACTCACCTCCAACCTGCTCAGTCCTAATGTTTAGTTGTCATGTATGCTTATGGTTCTTTTCATCTCTGTCCAATACAATTTACAGCCTTTAATATTATCAAAAAGCAGTATGAGACCACACACAGCCAAAAACAAGAAAAAGCCATCCCTCTGTGGTATACATTACACAAAAGTTGGCAAAGAGCAGCTTCCCTGCTCATATGTAAGCAGAGAGAAATGACATCTCTTGACCTATTGCAGAAACTGAGAAAAATCCTTCAAATGTGTGAACACCTACATACCTTGCATGGTTGATGTGACTGTCAATGTACAATACCAGAAATATTGTTGTAATGGCAAGTTACAATTTTGCAGGTTCCATGATTCCTTACAGACATGAAAAGACATTTAAATTGCCAATCCACTGCAGGGAGGGTTTTAATCAGGTAATGAATATGCATTGCTTAACAATGTTCATCTTTCAGTCTTACTTGATGTTCCAATATTAATTTGAAATTACACATTGATTATAAGTTCTTGTATGGCTTGACTTGATCATGTACTTGTCAGGAAAGTATCAGTTAGGTAGGCAGGAGCTCACATCCAAGGAGGTTTGTTTTGCAACATTCTGCAAAACAATGAGAATCAAGTTCTGATGAATTATAATGCATGTATGATATAAGCCTTAATATTATAAATGTATGTAATAGTTTGCCATCCATACAGTAGGGAGGATTTATCCCCTGTGTATGTACATGGTTGCTTCCAATGTTCATTTTTCAATGTCCCAACAATCCCTTGAAATGTTTGCTTTTTGACATGTTGATTATAAGTTCTTCTATGTTTATACTTAATAACATTCTGCTTTAGACAGTGTCAGTTAGGCAGGCAAAGATTCAAATCCATGGAGGTGTATATTGTAGCATTCTTCAAAATGATGTATATCAAGCACTAATCACTTCCAATGCACATGTGAAAAAATTTTAACATAGTATGTGTAAGAAAAAGTTTGCCATTGCTATGTATATTGTCCATGCAATGGGGTAAGGGTTTTAATCTTGTGTTTGTTGTATGATGGTTACCACTATTCATTGTTCAGTTTTCCACAGTGTTCTAACATTCCCATGAAAGGTGTGTTTTATGAAATGTAGATTATAAATTCTTCTGTGGCTTCATTTGATAATGTACTGGTCTTAAAAATATCAGTTATGCAGTTAGGGCTTTAAATCCATGGAGATGTACATTGCAGCAGAATATTAATTCAGCATCACAGAAATGTCAAGAATGAGCATATAAATAAAAAAAATAATTTCTCTGTAGTTATACATTGTCTGACAATTGGCAGATATCAATGTAGATGGCTATCTATGACCAAAGTGAAATAGCACTCCACATGCTATGGCACAAATGATGATAAAATCTTAACCCACAATAATCAGTCACACAAATGTGTTAAGCAATGTTATGCTTACCAATCTGAAATAAAGTGCAGCTATTGACATTATTTGAACTCCTTCAACATCGTAATGTAGTCATGCAATAATCCTTATTTTCTTTACCCTTACTTTATCAATAAACTCTTTGGGGGTTTCAGATTCTCTGGCATTGTACAATATTTTACAACTTTTTGGCTTGCAGTTTGCACATCTGCAACATTTCCCTCATATGTGTGGTTTATATGCTGCCTGCTGCAGAGGGCCCCCTTGTTATTGTACTTCTGAGAAAATAGTCAGTGGGAAAGTTCCTTTGAGGCCTAGCTTTTGTTTTTGCCATCTGTCTACACATGTGCTACAGTTCCTTGATTTCTGAGTGTTTTTGACCCCTTCCACTTTAACTTCCTGTAATGGCTTCCCTTGTAAGCATACTGTGGATATACTGGCATGTGGACTGAATTGGTGAGTTGACTGACCTCAAGGTAACACAAATTCTTTTTTTAATGACATTTTCAGTATACTACAAGCCCGCTGATGATGTCTGATGTTGTCAAGACTGGTGCATGTTGGTACATCATGTTAGTTTATAGTATCCCCCTGTCCTGTCTAGGTTTAACATTCTCCAAGACTCACATTTTGCTAAAGTACCTTCTTTGCTGTGCTTTTCTGACAATTGTTTTGTTCTACAACTTTTTTTATCTGGGGAAGACAGAGAGAATGTTCAAGACTAGGATATATGAGCATATGTATGATATTAAAAACAAGAAAGATACCAACGCCCTATATAAGCATAGTATTTCATGTAATAATTTTATATGTTTCAAGTTTGCTCTTCTTGAATATGTAACTGTTGAAGTGAGAGGTGGAGATTGGCAAAATGTACTGCACAAAAAGGAGGTTCTGTGGCAGTTGAGACTAGCCACAGATTTTCCACCAGGACTAAAGGAACATATAACTATAATGCCTATTCTTAAGGAGAAGGCAGATTCAGTTTAACAATATTTTCATCTATTGCAGGAATTTTCTAAGTTAATTTATAAAATAACATTGTGTTTATGATGTAGCAGACTGTTGCATTAATAGTATATACATTAATTTTGCGGACAATGTGGTTTCGAGTTAAAGTTTTTAACTTTGTATTTAATATTTTTGTTTTATTATTCATATATTCATATATTCATGAGTAGTGAATTTTTATTGTTTGTATTGGTTGGATTAGAACCAATGGCTAACTGGCAATGTGTATTTAAACTTGTCTATTTAACTGTTTTTTTGTTCTGAAAAAGTCCTACTTGTTGATGAAAGCGCTTAACATCGTTTTTTATTTTTATAATTTATTAAATATCATTGTGGACTCGCAACATTGGTGCTTTTCTTATTTACTTTGTTTCCATTAGAGCACCTTTTTGCACCACCAATTTGGACATTGTTCTACAACTCTGTTAGCTCTTAATGATTGATCATCGCTGTGAATTCTGTTAGTATACTGTAACCTCTTCTTCATCTTCTGCTATCAGAGGTTCTTTCCATTCCATTGCACATCTCTGTCCATACATATTTGTTACCATTGAGTTCATCAACATTATACAACCATGTGCTTGTACTTGCATTGACTATTCTGGGTGCTTGTGTACAGTCATTGTTTACATCAGCTGTGTGTACTTCATTGAAGATACTGGGAAATTTTGCCATAATCTAGCCACAAGTCTTTGCTGCAGCTATAAAGAGATGTTCCTTGATATGCACACTGACCTGGGCACATGCATATATGTTTTGTATTGTGTATGCAATGTCAATAGTGTTTGCCTGGCTGCCACAATCATGGATATGGTGTTTATCAATGCACCAAACAGTGTATTCATTTGGACTGCATTACCACCAAGTTAAATGAAAAGTGAAATCTCACAGCAGCAACATTGTAGGAAAAGTACAAAATAATTATAGACAAACTGGGACCTGTCATTCTTTTTTTTTTTTTTAATTGTGTTTCATTTGTTGTAACTTGATGGTATACTCCATGTGGCATAGCTTTTTTTAAGTCACCAGTTAGTTTAACCACTGAGGACAAGGTCATCAAGTTCAACTCCAGCGATGGCAATTCTCATGTGGAAAATGATGAGCCCAGAAAGCTACAACTGCTACTACAAAGACTGAACTTGACATGTTAGACCCTTTCCCTTGTAAGTGTTGTACCATACAGGAGGATTGATTAAGCTATGATGTATGGTTACTGTAAGTGGCCACGATCTGACCTGACAGTAGGTACCACTGCTACAACCTCCACCATAGCTGGATAGATCATCCAGCCCTGCCCTTCACAATATCTCTCAGATCTCTCCCAGATATCTCCCAGGAAAGATGAGCAGACACATCCAAATCATTCCTCCTTGCCCCTGTTTGCTGTTGCAGTAACAGAGCTGCTAAACTGATCTCAAGAAACCTGGAACATAGTCTGGACCCCATCTTTCTATGTCACAATGTCAAACTCTGAAGTTGATGAAACAATAATGGTACTGAAAGCAACAAACGGATGTGTTCTAACTTTACCGTAAAAGTGTTTATTTATGATATAATTCATTTTTTTCTGTTATAGCTTGCTAGTTTAGAAAAGGGAATCCTTGTAATATCCTTGTAAAATTTTCATCTTGAAGGATCTGCATATTGATGAAACTTTTATATTCTGGCAACATGACTGAATAAAATTGCTTTGCAACTGTTGTTCTTAGAACTGAAGCTATACAAATGGAGAAGATACTAAAAGATGTTGGGGTAGACCTTAGCACTATGATATCTTTGGAAGGATCCTGTTGCAGGTTCATAGAGTTCATGGTTCATAGGTTCTTACTAGACTATCCGCCCTTCTGGGCCATTTTAAGTTTAGCTGATTACCCCATGTGAGAGTTAAACGCTGCACCTTGTGTTTGTAAGGTAAACACCTTAACTACTACGCCAACTTTATGATACCACTACTAAGAGGAGAGATAGGTGCTATGACATGAAACAAAGAAGCAAGCAGAGTGAATTTAAAAAAATATATCTATATCTCTATCTTTATCTATTTCTATATCTATATCTATCAATCTATCTATACCTAACTTTATATTCATACATTAATTTGATAGAGAAAACTTATAGTTATGACAAGCGAGCGACTTTTAATGCACTGGCTATATCCTACATCACTGGGTAGTTGTTTCTAGGGTTACATAATGTATGGAGAATGACTAAAGCACAGTCAGCTCTTCAGCTGCTCATATTGAGTACTGGTCTGTATTGCAATGGTAGTGTACTTTAAAAACACAAGCACAAATCAGAGGTAAAAGTACCTGCCATATCCATGCTACATGGATCTGAACTACCTTATTCCATAGTAAAACTTTAAATCCATGTTGTTTAGGGTTATAGTACAGTACAAATTTCTCAAGGTTAGAAACTAAAATACTGAAGCATTAGCTGTGATGAACAGTTTTGTCTGTGTTATAACATTTTATGTATCTTGCTGTCCAACCAAGAGTTTTATTGCTGCAAGTTGCTTAGACTTATCTTGCAGTCAAAAAGGCATATTTGTCTTTCCATCCATCTGTCTATGCTTACATACAAACACATACACACATACACATGTGTACACACAAACATGCACACACACACACACACACACACACACACACACACACACACACACACACACACACACACACACACACATACACACACACACACACACACACACACACACACACACACACACACACACACACCTACCTTACATTGATATCACCTGCCAGATTCACTAATGTGAGCAATGAATAAAATGGAAGACTGTAATGTCTGCACTGAGGAATTTCTACAGCTTATTTACACTTTTCTGGGTATATAAAGTTAAAAATATACATGTCAGACAGACTCAGGATTCAACAGTGCAGAATTATCTTTAGTGAAGAAACAAATATTCACCACAATGAAACTTTGCATATGCATAACCTGTTCTGTTTTTCATGCAAAAACGTTGTAGCACGTAACATGAAGTAAGCCATTCTTGGAGGATTAGTAATAAAGTTTTTTTTTTTATAGAAAATTTACTACGCTAAATTCCCATAAGATCGATATTTGTAAATATGGCTAAAGAACGACTAGAAATCAGTACTGTTAGGGTATCTCTGATTATTACATGTTCGATAGTAACATCAGTACTTTAGATTGCTTGACAATAAAGACAACCTTGAACAAAACAGTTGTTGAAGTGAATGTTTGTGTCTTTCGGCTTTTCCCGGTTAGGGGTCGCCACAGCGGAACTCCGGTCCGCTAATGATTGGCAGTAGAGTTTTACGTGCTGGCTTGCTGGGCCTAACATACAACCTTCAATGAAGGAATGCCCATTCACGCATGTCGACACACAGAAGACGCTCTAACTGAGAATCGAATGGGCAACGTCTAACTGTGAGGCGACAACGCTATAGCCACTAAAATCAAATGCTGAAGACATAGAAGAATTCACACATTTCTTGCATGAAATACAGGAGGGAAAAATAATAGTGGCTGTGATATACATTTGCCAGAAACAGACTAGAATAATATTGATTCAACAACACTAGTGAGGAAGTTATTTACAATGTATACTCTGGAACAATTGCTTCAAATTGTAAAAAAAAAAAACTACCAAGGAATGGAATGTATGGAGCATTGTGTTTCTAATGAAATGAGTACTTTTTGTCAAGTTTTGCCAACAATGATGTGCAGTGATCATGGGGTTATAAAGGTAAAATTGCTGCAAGGTCATTCTGTCAAAGCAAAATCTTAACCAATGTAGAGAAAATGAATAACAGGCTATATGGAAGCAAAGCAGTCACTAGGTAAAGCTTAAGGGAGTGATGCATTCAGTGCAAACACTGCAGAAGGAATATGACACATTTTATAAGGAAAACTGAATGCATGAAATCAAAAAATATTTAGCATCAGGATGTAGGCATGCAAGGTCAGAAGGATATGATTCCATAACAATGATATACTTAAGATGTGAGGCCAAAAATATAAGAAACAGGAATGAAGAGACTATAAATTTAAAAACGCACTTGGGCTCCAAACCAGCTATTGTGCATTAAGAAGGTGTTTCTGCATCCTTGTGGCAGTAGTGTGCTGATCTAATCTGTCTGAATTGGGGATAGCTGGTGGAAGGCTTAATATGTGCTTTCCTGACTGGTAGTTAGCTTAAAATGTATTTCTCTTTGCTGGTATTAAAGCTTTGTATTCACATGGTGCTACTCTTTGCACAGCTGCAGTTAGCAATGCCCTTGTACAGATGTAAAACCTTAAAAGCTCAGTATTCCCCTAAACAGCTGTCAGTGAAACTTTTCCAAACTTTTCTGCTGCTCTAGGATCAACTCAATTGCACAGTGAGAAGCACTGCCTTATTGATCAACCATAGCCTACACAAAGTATAGAACCATCTTGTATTCTTGGGACTATCAGCAAAGTCCTGCCAAATTAACCTATTCTCTCCCCTAATAAAATATATAGTAAGAGCCTGCTGTCATGGACAGGTAGTTTCCCATCATCTCTGTGGCCAGCCTGATAGACATGGGCATCCTGAGGCAATGTAGCAATTGTCTTATGTGTACGGACAATCACTTACTCCTGAAACAAACAAATACTTATGTAAGAGATGTAGTTACACTATGAAATTGGAGGGAAGATTCTCATGTAAGGACAAATCAAATGTCAAATGGGTTGTCAACACACACACACACACACACACACACACACACACACACACACACACACACACACACACACACACACACACACACTTTCCATATTAAATAAGGACATGACACATAAACCAACATATGCAGAGGTACTGACTAGTAACTTAACAAAAGATCAGAGGCTTCCCAAGTGGAAACCACTTACACACTGCAAAAAAACCACAACACATCATAACACATACACCAGTATCTGAACAAATAAGCCCATAAGGTGTAACACCAAAAAAACTAATGTATTGGCATAGGTGGTCCAATTCTGGAACAATCGGATGTTCCCCTCACCAAGCTGGATAAGGAGTGGGTTACAGTTAGCTGCCTGTCAGGAGCCATGATCCCTCAAGTCACTCAAGCACTCAAGTCAATCAACCACAAGTACTAGTATTACTCTGCATACCTCTCAACTGTACAGATTTTCACAGATCGTCCAGATTTTTCCTCATATTTTCGGTCCATTTTTCATAAAGTTGTAGTTTTCTGGCAAATTAATGACAAATCGTTAAAGACTGAAGTTAGAAAATAATGACAGACATTTGAGTTTCCAATTTCATACCCTTCAGAAAATTCATGCCAATGCAAAATCTGTTATTCTGTCAACTTTCTAAGTTTGTAAGAGCAATATTTTAAAAATAGTCCCTATTTTTGGGCCTTTGCCCTGCTTTTATTTATGGCTTTGTCCAGGTTTCTCACTCTAAGAGTTTAAGAAGCATGTGACTCCATCATAGTCCATGTGGGAGTGAATGACTTGAGACTTACATCATTGGACTATATGAAGTGAAACATGACTGAGCTCTCAGGTTACATGTCACAGGCAGGCGTAGGCCTAGCCTTAAGCAGCATTCTAACTTCTCCAAGGTTGATACCATAATACAAACAAGCAAAAAGGTTGACTTTAACAATCTAACCACCTATGTAGACCTATCCAAGGCATTTGACACAGTCCCCTATTCAGGTATTATAGAAAATCTCTCCCAATTTGTAAGTAACTACTACATGAAAAGATGGTTAGCCAACTGTCTCCCTGATAGGACACATACTGTCAAAATGGGTGACTTCACGTCTAGCAAATGACCAGTAACCAGTGACGTAACACAGGGTTCTATGCTGGGCCCCTTATTGTTTGGCATTTGTTTCTCAGAAGTCCAGACAAACTTGGACGGCCAGTGGCTAACCAAGTTTGCCGATGATTGCAAATTGGGAGCAATTATTGAGTCCCACAGTGATGTTAATATACTGCAGACAGGGTTAACACAGACATATGATTGGTGCCAAAGCCATGGTTTAAAGCTAAATGCAAAAAAATGCACTATTATTCTCTTTGGGAAAACTGACATCACTGCTAATTACATTATAGACAGCACCCCCCCCATGTGTAGACCCAGGGGTACATGGACTGGGTACTCAGGTTGAAAACAATCTGAGCTTTGACCATCGTGTATCCACAGTAGTAAGGAAATCCTTCTGTGCAGCACATCTTATAAGTAAAGGAATCACATCTAGATCTAAGGATGTTATAATTCCATTATATTCATCCCTCATCAGACCAGTAATTGAGTATAATGCTCCCTTTTGTATGTACCTTACCAGACACCTGCAACAACTGGCGAGACCTTAGAGGTTATTCACCAATAAATTACAGGTTACACAAAGCACATCCTTCACAGAAAATGCTGAAAGCTCTGTCACTGCATTCTGTCTCCTACAGGTTGTTAATGGATGACCTTCCCCTGGCTTACAGTGCAATCTCTGACCCGGCCCTGATGGAAATGCTACACATTCATAAATCAAACTGCACGAGAGTCACTTACTCCAAGAGTCTTAACCTAGCCTCTGACATAAACAAGTCATGCTGGAGAGATAGATACATCTACCAGAAACTGCAACTTCTCTGGAACAAGATCCAGTTCATGTGAAACAGAGCCCTTCAGTGACCCTCTTTAAACGCAACATAGATCAATGGATGGTTGACTGTAAATTCACTCATGAGGTGGTGCCCTGCACAAAGGAAGTCAGTATTAACTACCATAGACCATTAACTCTATGAAGTTCACTCACCTAATCGCTGACAATTGGGGTAACTCAGGATAAATATGACTAGGCTTGCAAGGGCTCTAGGGCTGTTAGTCTAGTAACCTTCTATGAACCTATGAACCTGTATAAAGATATTGAGCATAATAGGAAATCATTTTATAAATACATAGATGTGATAGTAAGGGTATACATATTTATTAAATGTGTGTAACTTTTAAAATGTATTGTCCGACAGAAAAAAATATAGATTTATTTAAAAAAAATTATGCAAAACTGTTTAGTTACACACATGGGAGTGATACATTTTCCTAGTAACAGCTAGGCAATGTCAGATGATGAAATTAAGTTAGATTATATTGAAAAAGAGGTATGCAAACTGGACCCAAACAAAGCTCATGGAAGAGATGGAATTAGTGATAATGATCTGCGAACCCTTCAGCATGAAATTCCTGTACCACTATATCTGTTATTCATTACGTCATTTAAATATGGGAAGATTGTACAAGATTGGAAGCTCGCACTTGTTAAATCTGTCTATAAGGCAACAGGGAATAGGACAAATACACAGTCATACAGATCCACAAATTTAATTTTTGTTGTGGGAAAATAATGAAGTTTATTTTGGATAAATTACAATCAGAATTGGAAAGGCTGGGACTTGAAATCATACATCAGCATATGTATTTATTTATTTACTTATTTATTGACATTTGATTACTGGGAAAGTTTGACTGGGCAGGAGTCCATTTTCAGCAGAGGCCTGGGGAGAAAAATCTCCAAAGTATTGCAAAACATTTAGTAACAATATATTGATGTAATCTTTATAAGTTATTTAGCCGCATAGCTGACAAATAAGACCTCACAAGTGTCACACAATAGCTAGACAGGTGAAATTATAGGTTACAGTCAAAGTGTCTCAGAGGGCTCTATTCCTGACTCTTACATGTTAAGGTTGTATCCTTTAGACCTTTGTCATCTGTGGTGCTCTACAGTCTACACTCTGTATGCAGATCAATTGAAAATGGTTAAACTCATTATATGTGTTATAATGTCTGCAAAAGAACTTGACTAAATTGACTATTTGAGCACATGAGAATAATATGTAGATAAATATATTAAAAACTAATCATTTGACATTTGAGAAACATAGACTGAAGGGTGAATATTTAATAGCGCACACAGTGATTGAAACTGTAGATTTGTTTAAGGATCTGGGTAAATAGATAGATGTAGTTTTGTATTTTTCTAATTACATCAACCAATTGGTTAATGATAGTTATAAAACTACAGGTAGTATAAAAAGATTTATAATGTCTAGGAAATCAGAAATGATCTAAGTTACACTAAACCCAAACTGGAGTTTGGAATAACAATATGGAAACCTTATAAGAAAACAAGCACCAGAAAATAGTAATAAGATTGCAGATGATTTATAGCAAGGACATCCATGAATGTGAAAATTTAAGTCATTGTGAAAGACTAAAATATCTGCACATGTAAAGAGTCTTATATATGGGTTCCTATTATGAGATCAAAAACCCATTTATACGAACATGAATATGCTGACCCATATTGCGTGAAGTACAGGAACCTCAAATGTCCAAAACCGCAAATTCTGGAATGTCGATTTGTTTTGGTTGGCCCGTATGCGGTAGCACTCCATAAGGTAAGTGTGCGATAGATAGGACTTTAGGGTTAGGATTTGGGTTAAGGTAACTGCATAGATAGGTAATGTATGTAAGATTTAGTGTAGTGTTAGATGTAGGTTTTTTTTTAAGTGTATGTATGTGTATTATTTATTTTGCTTGGGTGTATATCTGTAGGGGAAGTGTGCAGTAGTTACGGACCTTAGGGATAGGGAGGGGTTAAGGATAGTGCATAGATAGTTGTTTATGTGGGGTTTAGTGTAGTGTTGGAAGTAGGGTTTTGTTAAATGTATGCATGTGGATTATTTATTTTGTTTGGTTGTATGTCTGTAGGGGAAATGTGTGGTAGTTACGGACCTTAGGGTTATGGAGGGGTTAAGGATACTGCATAGTTAGTTGTGTATATGGGGTTTAGTGTAGGGTTAAAGCAAGGTTTTTGGTGCTTTACTTTAGGTTAGAAGTAGGGTTTGGTTAGTGTATGTATGTGGTTTATTTATTTTGTTTGGGTAGGTACTATGTAGCGGGTGGTTGGGTTGGCCGACTATGATAGTTTGATATTATATTTTTCGCTGTTTAGTGCGTTCGGGATTTTCGCGGTTCATGGTATAGGGGTCAATGATTAGGTATTCACGTAAAGGGTTTTTTGATCTCGTAATATAGACCCTTATATACATATTTGAGAGGAGACCTTATTCAAGTATGTAGGACATATAGATGCAACAATCTTGGGAGTGTTTGGGTTTATCTAAAAGTACTAGAGAGTTATCAGACAACCTATGTAGAAGATTATATAGGAATGAAAGAGGTACTAATTGGTTTTCTGAGAGATCATCTGATGTATAGAATAGACTACCAATTATATTAAAGCAAGTAGTAGTTTAAATATTTTTAAGAACAACTTGGGCATATTATGGAGATGACTGTTTTTGTATAGTGGCAGGATAAAAGGGCATTATTTCCCATGCTTGAAATAATTGTATGTATGCATTTTAGAATGTATCCTGAACTCAGATGAGTAACAGATCTTTTAAGAATCTTTTCTTTTGAACAGGAACTTATATTCCTACACATGGCAACATAACAGGCATGTGGATTGTATAGTTCCTTTAGTAGAAGGACCAGGGTGTGTAGTCTTATGTGCTGTATTTATGATGCTCTCAGCTGGATATTGGAAGTTCAGAGTGGAAAAAATATATGATTTAAATCAGTTATAGTAAAAATTATTAAGGAAAAACATGTCATGATAACCTAAAATCAATATGCAATAATAGATATGGAAAATCTCACTTCAGGAATAAATTAAGGCCATGATACATCAGGCTTAAGTTGTGATATGATGGGCTAAAGGTGAGACAGATGTGAAATTACAGCACAAATAGTTAAAAATCAGAAGAGAATATAGAGTGAGAATAACACTGAAAGAGATACCAGTAAGAGGTTATGGATAACAGGAGACTCTGGACAGGTTTGAAGCCTTTTATCAATCACTCTACCTTTCAGTGAAGAGTCACATGCTAGACAGGGAAAGTGGACTAGAAAAATGGATCTGGATAGCTCTTACGTTGAAAGGGGAAATAAAAAATAAAGTTTATATAGCATTAGAAATTAGTTCAATTAACTCCCTAAACAAAGTTATTAAATGCAGGTCGTCTCTGTACTTTGTAGTAATTTAGAAAATGTGGGTTGGGTAATGGGTCAGGAGTTAATATAGGTCTCCTATAAATCATCTGGGTCACAGTTATATAGAAAGATTGAATCATGCTTTTCTAAATCTTTAGAAATTACTAAAGGTACAAAACATGTATGCCCCTTTTCTCCATTATTATTTGCCTAATATAACCATTTGCAAACTATATTTGAATGGATAAGAATAGATTAGGATTTTTCTAAATATATAGCTGCTGACAATAAAATACTTAGGGGTCACATTAACAGATGAACTAGATAAGACAATAACAATAAACTACTCTAATATTCTAAATAACATTAAAACACTCATTCAAAAATAGAATAAATACTTTTTTAAAAATGGAGGACAGGCATTTTGGATTATTTTCTGCTTAAACTCTGAGCTTTGGCCACCTAAAACCTACCTGCAATCAATTGGACGTATAAGTGAGTTTAAGTAAATCTTTATCTACACTTTTTTTCAAATAATACAGCACTTAAATTGATATATTTGTGTTGCATTGAATACTATCCAGCTGGAAGTTGTGGCTCTGTTTTGCTTGTTAGAATTTAGTGCTTGTTAGAATTCCTGCATAGCCAGTGATAAGTGGGGGTAGTTTCACTTCATTGTTATTCAGTTTCTGCCTTATATAAGTGGTACATTTTGGATTATTTTCTGCTTAAACTCTGAGCTTTGGCCGGCTAAGACCTACCTGCAATCAGCTGGATGTATAAGTGAATTTAAGTAAATCTTTATCTGTACTTTTTTCAAATAATACAACATTTAAGTTGAGTTATTTGTGTTGCATTGAATACTATCTAGCTGGAAGTTGTGGCTCTGTTCTTTCAGTTAATGCTTGTTAGAATTTTGTGCTTGTTAGGATTCCTGCATAGCCAGTGATAAGTGGGGGTAGTTTCACTTCATTGATATTCAGTTTCTGCCTTATATAAGTGATACATTTTGGATTATTTTCTGCTTAAACTCTAAGCTTTGGCCAACTAAGACCTACATGCAATCAACTGAACGTATAAGTGAATTTAAGTAAATCTTTATCTGCACTTTTTTCAAATAATACAGCATTTAAATTGATTTATTTGTGTTGCATTGAATACTATCTAGCTGGAAGTTGTGGCTCTATTTTTTCATTTAGTTCCCCTCCCACCCGACCTGCTTTTGTTTTGGTGTTAATCTTGGTGGCTTTGAAACTGCCTGCTCCTCTTCTAAAGTTGCATGTGGATACTCCTCCTGGGCCTATCTCAAACTGCCCGCCCCTCTTCTAAAGTTGC
Source organism: Protopterus annectens (assembly GCF_019279795.1). Taxonomy (NCBI): domain Eukaryota; kingdom Metazoa; phylum Chordata; order Ceratodontiformes; family Protopteridae; genus Protopterus; species Protopterus annectens. Next base: position 707,809,079 of record NC_056731.1, read on the forward strand.
ATGTGGATACTCCTCCTTTCATTTGCTCACTCAAAAAACAAAAATTGCACTTTATTCATCTGCTTTTACTGTATTTGTGTTTCTTCCTTCTGTATTACTTTATTTTGCTTTTGCGTCATCTTAAAAGTACTCAATTGTATTTATTACTGCTTGGTGTAACTATCATTCTAAGCCTTTTGGTTTAAACACTTGAGCTTCAGACCAGTTGTTTTACATTAAGAAGGTTTGTGGTTTGCACTGTTGTGGCAGGACAGGTAGCTGACATCCTTCTAAGTTGGGAACTGCTGATTGAAGGCTCTCTAAAAGTGTATTAGTTCTGGTTTAAGCTCTTGGGCTTCAGGCCCATTATTTTACATTAAGAAGGTTTGTGGTCTGCACTCTTGTGGGAGGAGAAGCTGGACTATGCCCTTCTGAGCTGGGAATTTCTGGTTAAAGGCTTATAGTGCCTGCATATTTGAACTGTTTCTTACTGAAATTGGTGTGCCTTGTTTGCTGTAGCATAGACTAGATCCAGGCTTGCTGAATCTAGCTTTGTTTGTATAACTTGAGCACTAATCCAGACCTTCTTAAAAGCATTCAATTGTATTTATTACTGCTTGGTAGTAACCTGATTAAAGTGTAGCTATCATTCTAAGCTTTTTGGTTTAAGCACGTGGGCTTCAGCCCAGTTGTTTTACATTAAGAAGGTTTGTGGTCTGCACTGTTGTGGCAGGACACGTAGCTTACATCCTTCTAAGTTGGGAACTGCTGATTGAAGGCTCAGTGTCTGTTATTCTAAAAGTGTATTAGTTCTGGTTTAAGTACTTGGGCTTCAGGCCAGTCATTTTACATTAAGAAGGTTTGTGGTCTGCACTCTTGTGGGAGGAGAGGTTGGACTCTGCCCTTCTGAAATGGGAATTTCTGGTTAGAGGCTTATAGTGCCTGCATATTTGAACTGTTTCTTACTGAAACTGGTGTGCCTTGTTTGCTGTCACATAAACTAGATTCAGGCCTGCTGAATCTAGCTTTGTTTGTATAACTTGAGCACTAATCCAGGCCTTCTTTTTTGGAGAAGGTGTCCCTGCACCCCAGTGGCAGGAGTGTGCAGTTAGAACTTGTCTGATTGAAGGCTACAGGAACAGGGCTCAGGTTTGAGATTTATTTACTGGTTAATTGGGTAATTTGTTTAAAAGCCTTTGCTGATTGCTTGTAGTCATCTAAAGCTGTTTGTGTATTTTTAACTGTTTGCAGTCATTTAAAGCTGTTTTAAGTGTATTTATTTACTGTTTTTGCCTTATCTTTTAAAAAAAAATAATTGTTCCCACCTTTCTAAGCTAGTATAGTCCAGTTTTCAGGCTAGTGCTGAATTCAGGGCTGTGTTACAAGTTTCTGAGTTGCCCATACCTTACTTGGATAAAAGGAGATTTCGCTGTTCACCTGTGAGAGAGGGAACTTTGAACAGCCATCTGTCCCTGGAGGAGTGGTTCCAGCCCAGACGTTAGTAGTTTATAGGCCATTTTGGGCTAATGTCTATCTCTTTCATTTCCCTGCTATAAAAACCACATTTACACAGTTTTGCACATCCGGGCAGCACCGGTTAGCTAAGGCTAAATTATTCCCAGCTCCACCAAGTCTCCTCTTCAGTTTTTCCCTTGAAAGTAGTCTAACTCTCAACCTAAGCACTTAAAAAGCATCCTACAGTCCAGCACTTGCTCAGACCTAATAGCAAGCACTAATATACCCCGACACTTGATTGTCCAGCAGGGCAAGGCTCATTATTCACCCCTCACCAACCAAGTGACTAAGCAGCTCACCCTACTATTCAGGCATGACCAAAGGGCAATTTCAGGTATACTCTCCAGTCCAGCTGGTGAACCTGGATATCCTGAGGCAATGTTACAACTGCCTTATGTACACAGACAACCCTCTCCTCCTACCACAAGACATTAACATATGTGAGAGATGCAATTATATAGCTAAACTGGAGGCTAAGCTCTCTCCACCCAAGACTGGAACAGGCAGTCATGAGGAGAAGGTTAACACTTGCACCACACCTCCAGTCTCACATAGACATACTAAACCAGCACTGGAAAAAAATACACATAAATACACAAAATCATACTCGGAGGCTCTAAATAAAAACCTGCAAAAGCATCAGAGACCTCCAAAGCAGACATGCAAAAACCTGCACCTCCTGTCACAAACCAGACAACACATAAAACACAAAATCAGTGTGCTGTACAATCACAGCCCTTAAGGTGAAATAACATACCTAACACACTAGTAATAGGCAACTCTATAGTCAGGCACACTGATGTCCCACTCATTAGGCTGGACAAGGAGAAGGTTACTGTTAGCTGCCTATCGGGAGCTAGAATCTGCCACATAACACAAGTACTCAGGTCACTCCAGAAAAAGTACAAATGTGACTCTGTCATTGTTCATGTTGGTGTGAATGACCTGAGCAATACCTCCCTGAACTACATGAAAAGAGACATGGAAGAGCTCTCTGATCATGTAGCCCAGACGGGTATGACCTTGACCATGAGTAGCATCCTGCCTTCACCAAGAATGATACCACAGTATAAAGAAAAAATGATAAATTTCAACAATTGGCTAAGCTTCTGGTGTCATTCAAAGGGGATCCAGTGTCTGTTAGCCTGGGATGACATGCTCGAAAAGCCTTGTTGCTTCACAAGAAAAGGCTTGCACCTGTCACCCCTAGACTTTCAAATACTGGCCAAGGCTCTTGCTGCCCCCATAGTGCCTTTTTTAGGCAAGGCTCAAAAGTCAATCCCATCTCCGTAAACAGCAAAAATAAAAAAATGAGGGTTATGCTAATCAATGCCAGGAGTTTAAATCTCAAAATGCACATGCTCAAAGCACCCCTCGGTATGGAGAACGTCGACATCTGTGCAATAACTGAAACCTGGTTCAAGGCTCCACAGAGCACCCCAGCACTACCTGGCTACAACTCATACCACACATTTTGGCCACAGAACATGGACCAAAACACAAGAGGAGGGGGTGTATTCATATTCATTAAGGATACCTACACCTCCAGGTTAGTGGTGCAGCGCGATACCTCTGAGATCATCCATGTGCAACTAACATCGGGCAAATCTGCAATGCAAATTGTGGCCTGTTACAGATCACCTCCAGGACCACCACTCCGCCTTTCTGGAGACACTGGAAAACATGAAGGTCCTACCGAACACCCTGATATTAGGTGATTTCAATTACCCTACCATTAACTGGGAAAACTACTCAAGTACAAATTCCCAGGTCCAGCGCCTCCTGGAAGTTTTCAACTCAAATGCCCTGGATCAGCTGGAAAACTCCCCTACCAGAGGTGAAAACATATTGGACCTGGGTATCACCAATATGGGTGACAGGTGTTCCGCACTGGAGGTCAACCTGTCACTGGTTAGATCAGACCATAAACTAATCACTCTGGATACCCACAACACCACCCCAACCAAGGAAACCACAGTGAAAAACTTTTCTATAGCAAACTTCACCTTACTTAAGACAGATGTGGTAAGTTTCACAGCCCCCACGCTAAAGGATAACAGTGTCCAAGATGCAGAAACCTTTACAAATGCACTCTATGAGTACCTACAATAATGCATGGATTGTGCCATCCCTAGCAAAACCAAGACTCACTCCCCTAAGAGGAGGAAACCAATCTGGTGGACATCTGCCATAAACAGACTATACAATAGAAGGAGGAAACTAGTTCAGAAAAAAAGCAAATCCCAAGAAGGAAAGACATCCCTGATCAGTATCATTAAGACACTAAGGTCCCTCATAAAATCATCCAAGGCTACCTTTGAAAGAAAAATTGCCAAGGATTTGAAAGATAACCACAAAGCCTTCTTTAGCTATGTCAAGAATCTAAGTGGAAACTCACAGATATGCCCTGAGCTAGTGCAAAATAGCACAAAATATACTGAACCTACTGATATTGCCAACATCCTGGCAGATAGATTCAGTGCAAACGTCATCCCCCTCTCACCCCCAAAAGGGCCAATAACAATACCGGAAAAGTGTAGTGTCCCAAAAATCACATACACACAGGTGAAAACAGCCCTGACCTTGGTAACTATCACCCCATAAGCCTGACTAGCCTGGTCTGCAAGGCTGTGGAATGCATCATCACGGAACTCATTAACAAAGACATTGGGACCCACCAAACACTTGACCTGACCCAGTTCGGCTTTGTTAAGGGCAGACCATGCCTATTAAACCTGGTTGCCTTCTTTGAGACAGTCACCAAGGCCATAGATGAGGGATAGGTGGTTGACACAGCCTACCTTCACCTCGCCAAGGCTTTTGACACCATTCCCCACTCAGGAATTATAGAAAAACTCACCAGCCTGAACATAAACCCCTACATCACGAGACGGGTTGCCAACTGGCTTACAGACAGGACTCACACAGTAAGAATAGCGGGCTCCAGTTCCGACTCTAAACCAGTCACAAGTGGTGTCCACAAGGCTCAGTCCTGGGACCCCTACTGTTCAGCATATACTTCTCAGAAGTACAGGCAAACACAGGAGGACTATGGCTAACCAAGTTCATCGATGATTGCAAACTGGGAGTCATAATTGACTCTCTGGCTGACACGGACATTCTCCAAAAGGGCCTTACTGAGATGGACATCTGGTGTCAAAATCATGGTCTCAAGCTAAATGCCAGAAAATGCAGTCATCCCATTTGGGAAAAACACAACACCCATGAATTACCACATACATGGCAGCCCCCTTAATACAGAAGAGGTACTAAGAGATCTGGGGACCCAGGTAGATATTAATCTCTCCTTTGACAATCATATTGCCAAAGTAGTTAGGAAATCCTTCTATGTAGCCCATCTAATTACTAAAGGGTTCACATCTAGAAATAAAGAGATTTTAGTGCCCCTCTGCTTGCCACTCATCAGTCCCATCATAGAGTACAATGCCCCATTTGGGATGTACCTCACAAGACACTTCCAACAGCTGGAAAGACCACAAAAGTACCTCACCAAGAGGATTACTGGCCTCAAACTTATGTCCTATGCAGCCCGACTGGAAAAACTCCGGATGTACTCAGTGGCATATCGCTTACTCAGAAGTGATCTCTGCCTGACTTACAAAGCCATGCCCAACTCAGAATTGATGGACATGCTCCACGTAAAGAAATCCAGGTCACTGCGAGCCACTCGCTCTAGTGAGCTAAACCTGACCACAACAATAAATAGAACATGCTGGAGGGATAGATTCCTGTCACAAAGACTCCCCATGCTTTGGAACAAAATTCCTAACTGCATTAGGCAGAACCCCATACTAACACTCTTCAAGAGAAACCTTGACAAGTGGATGGGTAACAGAAAGTACACCCTTGGGATCACTCCATTGGCTCTTCTTGACAGAGGCTCAGTTAATTAATCAATGGGGCGGCGAAAGCTGACACACTCTGGCTAGGCTTATAAATGCCCTCAGGCAGATAACCTAGTACCTACCTATGAACCTATTATATAATTAAATTATTATTTTTCCAAAAATATTATACTTCATACAAGCTTTTCCTATCTCAATAAACCTAGAATAGCTCTGATCATCATTTAAATCACTAGGAAGCAGGAGGAACCAGTCTTCCAGATATAGAAATACATGTACTGTCATCTAATATTCTGCCAGATGGAAAAACATAAATGAAAATATATGCCTAAAATTAGATCTTACATTACCATCACAATATACTGAGCTGGTATCAAATAATCTTTGGATGATGAGAGAACATTTTACAGAAAAGCAGAAGCACATAAGTTCTAAGTTTATAAACACATTAGAAAGATATAAAGCCCTTATGAATAGGAATCCCAACCTAAAAGCTTGTTCACTCTTGCTGTATCCTATTGCATGCATGCAAAATAACATAAATTATTTTGATGTAGATATAATCAAGACTCTTAGAAAGCATGGAGTGACTTAGCATCAGTTACTAAACTCTGGAAAGGTTTTATCAATAGAACAAATAAGAAACAAATTTGTAATGATCTATGGCTAAGAATACAGGATATAAGACAGTACATTTTAAACAGAATAGAGACAATGCAATTAACAATCAATCAAACATATCTAAATTTATAGAACATTTGGTCTTTTCAACAACACAAGCTATTCATAGAAAAGGTTACTTATCAAACACCTATAAAATAATTAAGAAAACAAAATTGTATCATACAGAGAATCTTTTGGACTACTAAAAACAATAAATAATTAAACACCAAATGACAATGACAAGAAATTAATACTTATCTCCATAAAGCAAATATCTCTTTCCTTGGAATGGAAACCGTTCACATGGAAATTTATTCATAAGTCCCTTATAATACCACCTAGAATGGAAATAATATTTAAACAAAAGCATTTATATTATGCTGTCGAAAACTCAAACTGTCGACAGCATAATAATCAACATGAAAATGTTGAAACCCCCGAACATCGAACACACACAAAAAAAAAAAAAAAAAACACCCAAACACAACACAAATTGCTCTATGCAGGGAGGCAAGCCCCTCTGCACCCCCCACATCCCCCGCTACTTAAATATACCAACTCCGAGATCGCACTACATTGCAGTAAACGGAAATCTCCCCTTACGAAGATTTCCATTTACATGTGCAATGTCTTTTGCTTTCGACATTTTGGTGCCGACAATATCAGCTTTGATATTGTCGGCCTTCAACAGGGTGAAGTAGACCCAAACAAAATATAGGATTTTATAGTTGTAAAAAGAATTTGAGGGCAGATTGGAGGCATATGTTTTATGACTGTCATTTACTTAAACCATTTGTGATAAAGTTCATTTTTTCTTGCAAATAGTTTTAATGATAGTTTCCATTTGTCTATCTCTTTGATTTTGTTTAATGCTCCCATACCCCAATGTGTTGTTAGAACAAAATTTTCACTGTTATGGACACTAGTGGCTATAGCACGCCAAATCATTACTACAGATTGGAAAAGAGAGACTTCACCCACATTTTAAGAATAAATAAACGTGGTATGAAATATATCATGAATGAAAATGAGAGCCATTAGAATGAGAACAGAAAGAACCACATCGTATTACAAGGCATTGAAAAGCGTGTATGAAATAATGGAAAGGGATGACTGTAATACCTAATGGAATGAAGTTTTAAATGTAAAAATGTGTAACATCTTCTAGACATAGATGCCTTTGTAAATAGTTTGCTTAGATTTTATAGTTGTTGACTATATATAGTTGCTAACCGTTGTAAATTATATTTTCTATTGCGAAGCTATGAAATTACATTCATGTTATAAAATCAATAAAAACATTTAAGCCAGAAAATCCAAGTAAACAATGAAAAGGTCACCACAGCATAAACCATAAAATATTTATTGTAATTCAGACACAAGATAAGTGCTTTTAGAAATAATTTCCTTCATCAGATCCACCATAAAAATTCTTGAAACACAGAACTTAAATATGCATTTTAAAAACTACTGCACCAATCAAAAAAGCAAAATTATTAAAAAGATCCAATGAACGCATGAATTACAAGTTAAGCAATGTTACATCACTTCGTACCACAAAAGGTATTAGTTCAATGATAGTCAGTGCTGCTTCAGGTTGTCATTGTAACAAAATGTCACAAATCACATTATACAAGTTAAAATATAAAACACAGCAAATATATGCTAAACTTCATAATCCATAAACTTTAAAAACTGATTTTAGTAAAATGAATGCATTTGAGCCAAACACTGAAGGCATTAGCTCAATGCATATTCTGTATTACTTCACATTTTGATAGTAATAAAATATCACAAAACACATAAAACAAACTAGCATATAAAACACAGCAAATATATATTAAACTTCATAATCTACGAGATTTAAGGACTGGTTTCAGAGAGATAAGTGCATTCAAACCTGGATAGACATCTGCTTGTAAATCAGCTATCCAATTCATTTCCTTAACCTCAATAGTATTACAAAAGTTGCCCCTCTAAAAGTAGTATTAACAACATCAATGACCATCAAAGAAAACATGTGATAAGAAAATTTCTCAGCATGCTGATATAAAGCATTGCTTTGCAACCGACATGATAGCACCTACAGGTTGCAAAACATGTTGTTTAAACATCTGGTTGGTCTTCCCAACATAAAATCCTGCACATCAATCACATTTCACAATATAAACCACATTCTTTGTGGTACAAGATGCATACCCTTTATAGGAATACACCCTACGAGTAACTAGGTGGTGAAAGAATTCAATCTATTAATATACGCACAAGCTTTACATCTATTACAAGGGTAGGTGCTCTTTCTATCACTTAGAAAAGTAATAATCTTAACATTCAGTGACTTAAAACACAATAAATCCTTCAAGTTCTTATTCCTTTTATGAAGGAAACGAGGTGATGCCCCAGCTATACCCTTGACATCATTATCTATCATGAACAATTTCCAAGTATTGTATATATCACAAATATACCTACTATTACTGCTAAAAATTTGTGGAATTCTAACATTAGTAGAGGCAGTTGTTAGCCTATCTAAATTATTAAGTCGTCTATTTGAAAACCAAGCCTTTCTTCTTACGCATGTCATTTAAAGCATTTGCAGATCTATTGATCTTACTCTCTTTATAACCATGCTCAGTTAAATTCTGAGCAGTCTTCACAGCCTGAGTCATAAAATCACTATCTCTACTACACAATCTAGATGTTCTTAAAAAGTGATTGTTAATAACGTTGGGAAAGATATGATTAGGATGCATGCTACCACTCTCTAATAGAGCATTCTTCCAAAACGGTTTACGAGGGAACAACAACAACCACAAATGGATACGTTCAAGTATCATGCTTCATCATTTACACCTCCGATGCATCCTTCGGTTAATCTATTTTTACGCAGTGTACTAAGTGATTTACATTTTTCATCTAACACTTGTTTACCCATGCCAAATAACATGACGGTGGATGATCTATCTTGTTTGAAAGAATTAGTACAAAATAAAGAACTTGTCATTTTACATGCTGATAAAGGTGGGGCAGTGGTGGTTATGAATTGGAGTGACTATGATATCGAGGCCCACAAGCAATTGGATGATGCCCGTTATTATACTAAGATGCCACTGGACCCCACCTTTATGTTCACTCAACAGATCAAAAACTTTTTAGACTCAGCAGTTGAAAATGGAATAATAACAACTAAAACCCTAAGTCACCTAGTCATTACTGATCCTGCAAGACAATACATCTATTTTTTGCCAAAGATACATAAGGATCCTTTACATCCACCAGGTAGACCCATTGTTTCGGGTATAGGATCCCTTACTGAGCCATTATCTGAATTTCTTACCAGATATTTAAAACCTCTACTTTCATGTGTTAGATCAAGGTTACAGGATACCACCCAATTTTTAGGCATTATTAATGATATGCAGATAGAAGGGAATTGGTTGTTATGCACATTAGATGTAAGCTCATTATATACCAACATCCCTCATTGGGCTGGTCTTGATGCCATTGAATATTGGCTTCAAAAATCAAACATCTACAAACCTGGTTTCAACACCTTTCTAATTAACCTCACCGAACATGTACTTACCAAGAATGTATTCTTTTATGATAAGGAATGTTTCTTACAGATTAAAGGTACAGCAATGGGGGCATCCTTTGCCCCGATATATGCTGATCTATTCATGGCATACATTGAGGAGATTCTGATCTATGACGACACTCATAATTTGTTTTTGCCTGAGATTGATATCTGGCGGAGATATTTGGATGACTGCTGGATGGTATGGAGATCTGATATTGAATATCTTCATGAATTTATGCAGTACCTAAATGATAACAAATGGGGTATACATTTCACTATTACATATGACCTGAACTCCATAACTTTTTTGGATGTTCTGGTCACTAGAAATCAGGACAATACTCTGAATACTGAAGTATACCGAAAATTTCCTCAATATAACACTTTACTCCATGCCTCCAGCTATCATCCAAAACACATAGCCAGGAACATTCCCAAATCACAGTTTATTAGATTGAGACGCAACTGCTCGGATGAGGTTAGTTTTAAACAACATTCTCAGGATCTATACAATAGATTTATTAGTAGGGGCTACAACTCAGGATATGTTACTATGGCGAAAAATCATGCTTTGGGCTTACGTAGGCAAGACTTATTGACCTATAAGAAAAAATCTATGCCCAAAAACATATTACGCTTCACTACCACATTTGGTAGAAATACCAATGGCTTTATGAATATTATTAAGGACAATTGGAATATACTGAAGGCAGATGGAAATATTAACAGGTTATTACCCAATGTATGTTCCTTCTCTTTCAGAAAAGGAAAGAATTTAGCAGGACATTTCAATCACTACAAACATCACTCTGATTCTATGTTACCTCATATGTATCAGACTACTATTTTGGGTGATATACTCATTGGCTGTTTTCCTTGTGGACATTGTGGCAATTGTAAACACATTTTGAAATCTAAGGAATTTAGTAGTAAAAATAGCAGCGTAGTATATGACATTCAATTCTTTGCCAACTGTAATACTGACTGGGCTATTTATATGGCTTGTTGTAGCTGCCATTCTTTTTATATTGGTCAAACTTCCAGGCCTTTCAGACTACGTATGTCAGAACATCTGAGTGACATCAAGTGTAAAAGGAACACAAATGCTCTATATAAACATACACTCAAACATCCAACAGCTAAATTTCATTTTATTATCATTGATAAACTCATTGGTGATCAAAGTCAGAAATCTGGTTGGCATGCAAAACTTGATATGAAAGAAAAGAAATGGATAACCAAACTTGGTGCCCTGTTTAACCCAGGGCTTAATGAATATTTATGAAACATATAAATAGAGAAATATATAAAGCAATATATAAATATAAATTTTCTTCATGTTGAATATTTCCTAATACATCATGAATATTCATGTGTTTAATGACTATGATGTCTTAAGTTAGCCAATCATATGTTTTGTTTCACTATATAATGCTTCTTCTATTCTGTATGCTTTTTTCTATAATACACTGAAGAAGGCTAGGTTAAATCCAGGCCGAAACCGGTCTGTCTGAATTAAGCTTTAAGATGTCTTAGTACTCTTAAGAAGTCAAATAAATTATTGCTCTCATGGCTCATCAGTTGCTGGCTTAATTTTTTCTCTTTGGCATTTGCTGTTGCCGTGCAACTTCTCACGCGCAGGGGAACTTATTTAGGAGAAACACAACACCCATGAATTACCACATAGATGGCAGCCCCCTTAATACAGAAGAGGTACTAAGAGATCTGGGGACCCAGGTAGATATTAATCTCTCCTTTGACAATCATATTGCCAAAGTAGTTAGGAAATCCTTCTATGTAGCCCATCTAATTACTAAAGGGTTCACATCTAGAAATAAAGAGATTTTAGTGACCCTCTGCTTGTCACTCATCAGTCCCATCATAGAGTACAATGCCCCATTTGGGATGTACCTCACAAGACACTTCCAACAGCTGGAAAGACCACAAAAGTACCTCACCAAGAGGATTACTGGCCTCAAACTTATGTCCTATGCAGCCCGACTGGAAAAACTCCGGATGTACTCAGTGGCATATCGCTTACTCAGAAGTGATCTCTGCCTGACTTACAAAGCCATGCCCAACTCAGAATTGATGGACATGCTCCACGTAAAGAAATCCAGGTCACTGCGAGCCACTCGCTCTAGTGAGCTAAACCTGACCACAACAATAAATAGAACATGCTGGAGGGATAGATTCCTGTCACAAAGACTCCCCATGCTTTGGAACAAAATTCCTAACTGCATTAGGCAGAACCCCATACTAACACTCTTCAAGAGAATCCTTGACAAGTGGATGGGTAACAGAAAGTACACCCTTGGGATCACTCCATTGGCTCTTCTTGACAGAGGCTCAGTTAATTAATCAATGGGTAAAGCTGACACACTCTGGCTAGGCTTATAAATGCCCTCAGGCAGATAACCTAGTACCTACCTATGAACCTATTATATAATTAAATTATTATTTTTCCAAAAATATTATACTTCATACAAGCTTTTCCTATCTCAATAAACCTAGAATAGCTCTGATCATCATTTAAATCACTAGGAAGCAGGAGGAACCAGTCTTCCAGATATAGAAATACATGTACTGTCATCTAATATTCTGCCAGATGGAAAAACATAAATGAAAATATATGCCTAAAATTAGATCTTACATTACCATCACAATATACTGAGCTGGTATCAAATAATCTTTGGATGATGAGAGAACATTTTACAGAAAAGCAGAAGCACATAAGTTCTAAGTTTATAAACACATTAGAAAGATATAAAGCCCTTATGAATAGGAATCCCAACCTAAAAGCTTGTTCACTCTTGCTGTATCCTATTGCATGCATGCAAAATAACATAAATTATTTTGATGTAGATATAATCAAGACTCTTAGAAAGCATGGAGTGACTTAGCATCAGTTACTAAACTCTGGAAAGGTTTTATCAATAGAACAAATAAGAAACAAATTTGTAATGATCTATGGCTAAGAATACAGGATATAAGACAGTACATTTTAAACAGAATAGAGACAATGCAATTAACAATCAATCAAACATATCTAAATTTATAGAACATTTGGTCTTTTCAACAACACAAGCTATTCATAGAAAAGGTTACTTATCAAACACCTATAAAATAATTAAGAAAACAAAATTGTATCATACAGAGAATCTTTTGGACTACTAAAAACAATAAATAATTAAACACCAAATGACAATGACAAGAAATTAATACTTATCTCCATAAAGCAAATATCTCTTTCCTTGGAATGGAAACCGTTCACATGGAAATTTATTCATAAGTCCCTTATAATACCACCTAGAATGGAAATAATATTTAAACAAAAGCATTTATATTATGCTGTCGAAAACTCAAACTGTTGACAGCATAATAATCAACATGAAAATGTTGAAACCCCCGAACATCGAACACACACAAAAAAAAAAAAAAAACACCCAAACACAACACAAATTGCTCTATGCAGGGAGGCAAGCCCCTCTGCACCCCCCACATCCCCCGCTACTTAAATATACCAACTCCGAGATCGCACTACATTGCAGTAAACGGAAATCTCCCCTTACGAAGATTTCCGTTTACATGTGCAATGTCTTTTGCTTTCGACATTTTGGTGCCGACAATATCAGCTTTGATATTGTCGGCCTTCAACAGGGTGAAGTAGACCCAAACAAAATATAGGATTTTATAGTTGTAAAAAGAATTTGAGGGCAGATTGGAGGCATATGTTTTATGACTGTCATTTACTTAAACCATTTGTGATAAAGTTAATTTTTTCTTGCAAATAGTTTTAATGATAGTTTCCATTTGTCTATCTCTTTGATTTTGTTTAATGCTCCCATACCCCAATGTGTTGTTAGAACAAAATTTTCACTGTTATGGACACTAGTGGCTATAGCACGCCAAATCATTACTACAGATTGGAAAAGAGAGACTTCACCCACATTTTAAGAATGAATAAACGTGGTATGAAATATATCATGAATGAAAATGAGAGCCATTAGAATGAGAACAGAAAGAACCACATCGTATTACAAGGCATTGAAAAGCGTGTATGAAATAATGGAAAGGGATGACTGTAATACCTAATGGAATGAAGTTTTAAATGTAAAAATGTGTAACATCTTCTAGACATAGACGCCTTTGTAAATAGTTTGCTTAGATTTTATAGTTGTTGACTATATATAGTTGCTAACCGTTGTAAATTATATTTTCTATTGCGAAGCTATGAAATTACATTCATGTTATAAAATCAATAAAAACATTTAAGCCAGAAAATCCAAGTAAACAATGAAAAGGTCACCACAGCATAAACCATAAAATATTTATTGTAATTCAGACACAAGATAAGTGCTTTTAGAAATAATTTCCTTCATCAGATCCACCATAAAAATTCTTGAAACACAGAACTTAAATATGCATTTTAAAAACTACTGCACCAATCAAAAAAGCAAAATTATTAAAAAGATCCAATGAACGCATGAATTACAAGTTAAGCAATGTTACATCACTTCGTACCACAAAAGGTATTAGTTCAATGATAGTCAGTGCTGCTTCAGGTTGTCATTGTAACAAAATGTCACAAATCACATTATACAAGTTAAAATATAAAACACAGCAAATATATGCTAAACTTCATAATCCATAAACTTTAAAAACTGATTTTAGTAAAATGAATGCATTTGAGCCAAACACTTAAGGCATTAGCTCAATGCATATTCAGTATTACTTCACATTTTGATAGTAATAAAATATCACAAAACACATAAAACAAACTAGCATATAAAACACAGCAAATATATATTAAACTTCATAATCTACGAGATTTAAGGACTGGTTTCAGAGAGATAAGTGCATTCAAACCTGGATAGACATCTGCTTGTAAATCAGCTATCCAATTCATTTCCTTAACCTCAATAGTATTACAAAAGTTGCCCCTCTAAAAGTAGTATTAACAACATCAATGACCATCAAAGAAAACATGTGATAAGAAAATTTCTCAGCATGCTGATATAAAGCATTGCTTTGCAACCGATTGCGTATAGCACCTACAGGTTGCAAAACATGTTGTTTAAACATCTGGTTGGTCTTCCCAACATAAAATCCTGCACATCAATCACATTTCACAATATAAACCACATTCTTTGTGGTACAAGATGCATACCCTTTATAGGAATACACCCTACGAGTAACTAGGTGGTGAAAGAATTCAATCTATTAATATACGCACAAGCTTTACATCTATTACAAGGGTAGGTGCTCTTTCTATCACTTAGAAAAGTAATAATCTTAACATTCAGTGACTTAAAACACAATAAATCCTTCAAGTTCTTATTCCTTTTATGAAGGAAACGAGGTGATGCCCCAGCTATACCCTTGACATCATTATCTATCATGAACAATTTCCAAGTATTGTATATATCACAAATATACCTACTATTACTGCTAAAAATTTGTGGAATTCTAACATTAGTAGAGGCAGTTGTTAGCCTATCTAAATTATTAAGTCGTCTATTTGAAAACCAAGCCTTTCTTCTTACGCATGTCATTTAAAGCATTTGCAGATCTATTGATCTTACTCTCTTTATAACCATGCTCAGTTAAATTCTGAGCAGTCTTCACAGCCTGAGTCATAAAATCACTATCTCTACTACACAATCTAAATGTTCTTAAAAAGTGATTGTTAATAACGTTGGGAAAGATATGATTAGGATGCATGCTACCACTCTCTAATAGAGCATTCTTCCAAAACGGTTTACGAAACAGTGAAGTATTAAACCTTCCACCAGAATCCTTCTCCAATAACACATCTAAGAACTCAGTGCAGTGAGGGGAAGCATGAACAGTAAACTGCAAATTACTGGTAGTAGATTCTAAATAATCAACAAATTCATGTAGTTGCATCTGGTCACCTGCCCACAGAATAACAATGTCACCAACAAACCTCCTGTAAAATGTCACGTCTTTATGCCAGGAGTTGTCATCTCTAAACATTTGCCTCTCCTCCCATCATGCTAAAACCAAGTTTGCACAACTATTTGCACAAGGTGTTCTCATGACAACACCCTTATGCTGCAAGTGAATAGCATTATCAAAGCAAAACACATTGTTGTTCAAGATGATCTGCAGAAGACGACTAATGTGGGTCATAATCACTGCATCTAAAAGGGAAAACCTGACATTATAACCACTGATGTAATCCAGGCCAACCTCATTGGGAATTATTTATTTATTTATTTTATTTTATTTTACATTTGTTGACCGGGGTAGTCTAGCTGGATACATGTCCATTTTCAGTAGAGGCCCGGGGAGAAAAGCTCCAAGAATATCAAACAAAAAACAATAAACAATAAAAAACATATATAAAGTACAATCTTGAAAAAGTTTACAGAAGAACACATGCAAAATTCAATCAAGGAAGAAGTACCAATAAAGTCATATACCAAAAACAATATAGAAAATAGTATTGAGTAGAACAGATGTATAAATAAGAAAAAAGTTTTTTGTTTTTCAGATATGAAATATTAACTGCCTTACTGCCATTGAGCATGACTGGAGCAGTAAACAATAAGGCAATATTCATGAGAGGATGTAATATGCAAGTATATATAAAGAATTCACTCAAAAGTTTCATGATAAGCAGATTTTATAGGGAAGGCTTAGGATGATGCAGGTAGTTATAAGTGAGAAGTATCAACAGTTAGTCAGGGATAGTACAGGAACATAACCAGTGTGACTTGAGATGAAGCTTGAGTTTCTTTTTAAAAAATATATGAGAGCAGAGAGTTGTGAGTTCAGTGGGTAGTAGATTCCATAGCTTACCAATGGTATTAGAGAAAAGGGAGTCACCTGCTAAATTGTTGGATCTGCAAATGTTAAACAGTAGCTTGTTAGAAGAGCGTAAGTTTTTAGGATTATGCTAGGGGGTAAGTAGGTTTGAGAGTATAGGAGTATTGGTGGGTTGATACAGGGTTTTGTGGGCAATAGTAAGCTGTGAAAAGTGTAGATGGTGTAGAAACTCTAACCAATCAAGTTGTTTAAGATATAAGTGATGAGTTCTGAAAGGAGAGGCAGTAGCAAATCTGGCAATATTGTTATAGGATACTGTCAGTTTGTTAATGTTGGTTTTAGAAAGATTTGTATAAATGGCTGAAGCATAGAGTAGAGTGGAGATGAGATGAGTTCTGGCTATAGCAGTCCTGGCTGCGGGTGTAAGAAAGGGTTTAATTACTATGAATAAACTCACTATATCCAATGTCACTAACATAAGGTCAGACCTATCACCATTTACTTGTATAAAGTCATGCAACTGTTCCAAAAAAATGTGCAGTATCTCTCAAAATGCTTTTTGCATTATTAACTGCTGGTCTTAATTGTTTTTCCACTCATATTGAGAGGGGTTCAGTAACACAGCCTGCTCCCGTAACTATCAGTCTCATTGGAGGATTATTTAGGTTTTTATGAATTTTCGGTAAACCTGAAATCAAAGGTATTCTCGGGTTTTCAACACAAAAGAAATCATACAATTTCTTAGAAATACAATGAGATGCATATAGATCCTATACAGTTCTATCAATCCCTTCAACAAAGATCTATCAATCAAAACATACGTATCATCTGCTGCTAACATAGAGCACATATCTGATTTATACCTAAGCATGTCCAAGACCACCAGCCCCCACCTTTATCTGCTGGTTTCACAAAGATATCTTGGTCATGCATTAACCTATTCAACACTTGTCTCTCATCAAAATTCAAATTGTAGTGTCCATGTCTATGCACATTCGAGAGAAGATCTGCAACCTCATTCTCCCATACCTTCAAAAATGTTTCAACAACAGGATAAGTATTAGGTACAAATGTACTCAGTTTCCTGAGGTCAGTGGATATATCAACATTATTGTTGCCATACATAAGTCTTAAGCAAATGTTCCTGGCAAACAGTCTCAAATTAATAATTACATCTCTCAAACTGCTAGATGCAGCAGGAACAAAGGACAAACTTTTATTTAAAACTCTCATCTGAAGATCTGTTAAAGGCTTACTAGACAAGTTCACTGCTTAAGAGGTTGTATTTATGTTAGATTCTCTTTGGACACCTTCCTCCCAAATTGCACCGATCTGTCCTTTCATATACCAAGGTGTAGTCATCCCTACCTGGATGGGTAGTTGTGGGACAAAAGGTAAAAAAGAAGACCCCACTTTCAGCCTAGCCCCCAAACCATTCCTATCATTAAAACAATCAGTAGATGGAATAGTAAATTCTCCAGGCTGTCTATTGCTGGTAACATGATCCGAACTACCACCCACACTGGCATCATGATTATCTTATTCCATTGCATGAGAAGAGACTGAACTAATAGACTGCTCATCTACAGTACAAACAGCTTCAGGCACCAAAACCCTATTCAAGGGATGCTTATTAATTGATGACACACTCATAGTGGGCACATAGTCTGCTATGACCTTACATATATCCTGATTAGGCCATACAAAAATGTTGCCAGAAGTAAAGTCTATATAATCTGGTAAGATCTTCCTAGATTTCTGTTGTTGTACCTGGGTATCATACAAGGAAATTTTCTGAAACAAGATATCCAATTTAATGGTACATTCCTCACTGGTGAAATTATTCAACAGCTGAGCTTGCAAAAGTTCAATTCTCTTAACAAGCTCATTCTTCTGCAGCAAAAAATATTCTATTAAAAGTTCCATATATTTAAAGCTGCACTACAGTTTAATGCTCTGCCATTTGGCTAGAAAATCCAGACATCTATTGCCATATGTATGCATATGGAGAACCCGCAAGCCTCTAGGAATGCTCCTAATGTGCAAACAAGCCTCAAAATGCATACATTGTGAATGCAATGTTTGAGGCTATACAAATCCTTCTCCAGTTCATGTAATGTTTTATAAAACATTTCGGTAAGAGTATCCTTCACATTATTACCTCTGCTTTGAGGCTGCAGACATAACAAAAGGAGAGGATTAACCATAAACTTCATTAGCCCCTCCCCTCGTTCAGAAGTATGCTTCAAAGCCATCACACCTGGATGATAATCCAGCTCCACCTCAACTGCATTCTGATTCTGCTCTGCCATGTGTCTCGTAATGCAGAATAAACCGAAAAATATAAAGCAAAGCTGCACAAAGAAGACCAAAGACCCTTTTGTAGAAATAGAAACCAAAATCCAAGCAAACAACAAAAGGGTCACATGGCATAAAACATAATATATTTATTGTAATTCAAACACAGGATAAGCGTTTTCAGAAATAATTTCCTTCATGATATCCACCATAAAGTGAGAGGCTATTCACCCCTGACGCCTATTGCATGTATCCCTATCAGGGTGTTACAGGGCATGTGCAGAGAGCAGTAAACATTTGCCAGCAGCAGATTAATGCTGCCTCAGGGTCCTGAATCTCCTCACTAGTCTTGGATATGGGACAGGTTTAACCATGGGTAGCAAGTGGGCCCACATGACCTAGTGGAAGAAAAGTTGATGGTCAGATGTGGAAAGACAAAAAAGGAGGGAAAAAAAGAACATATTTCTCAACATATGTCTATTGTTTTCTAGAATTACAAAATTTTCTGTAAACTCAAATGTCAATTTTTCAGCAGTTCACATGCTTATTATCTTGTCTTCTCATAGATTTACCTAATCATTTTGTGAAAAGCTCCATTATACTTTGATTGTTATAAATATTATGGTGTGCTAAAATCTAAACCCTGCAGAAGAGACTGCTGTTTCATAAACTGTGTATTCTTATGTATGGTGAGTTTTTCACCAGTTCAGCAGGTGCATATTCTACTCTTTCTTTTATCCAATCATTATTTATGCTCTCTCTGTCCTTGGTATGCTGCCCATCAGTATATTTAGCTCACTAATGTCAAAAAAGTACCATTTCCATTTTAATCTCCTTTTTAGTCCTAAATGTATGTTACATGCTGAATACTGTGGGCCAGCCGGAAAAAAGGCAGCATATGCAGATACTTCTGAGACTCTCTGCAAGGTAGCCCAAAGAGGATGGTACAAAACCTCTGCAAATTTGTTCAGTACCATCTCATTGTATCGAAACTTGCCAGCTTAGCGTTACATCTGCTCCAGTGCATGCCATGCAAGTACACTGTTCTGCCATGCAATTTCTGTTAGTAACTTCTGTCAGTGATGCTATTTACACAGAGACCTGTAATAGATGGTGAGGGGTTGATCCCATTTTAATACATTTTCTACTTGTGATTCCTCATGCAAATATTCAAAATGCCTAATCATACATACATGATGTTGAAACTGAGTTAATAATGTTCCAGAAACCTGCCTGCTGGATCCATATTTTTGTAAGTAATCCATCAAAACACACATTTATTACTTTCAGAAAATCTTGTAATATCTGATAAACATTGAAATGTTGCATTTAAGAACAGCTCAGATGCTATGGCTTTATCAATCTGGTTTATGTATGGACATTATAAAAGACAAAGGCTCTAATGGTGGAATGGCAGGCCTGCTTCTTTAGCAATATAGTAAATACAGAGTGCAGCAATGTGTATATATGTTGAGTGTTTTGATGTATTTCAGATAACAAAACCATCCATCACAGGATTTTAAGTTTTCCACATCCTTGATATCATAAAAAAACTTTCAGGCCAAAAACTTTTGCTCTGTGTCCTTTTACACCTCTTGTTGTTGGTAAATGTATGTGATATTAGAGCTGCAGAAAACCCTACATAGTGTGTTCCAGCAGAGATAGTTATAGGTTCATATGTTCATAAGTTCACAGATACTTAACTAGGCTGTTGATCCCTAAAGATCTTTAAAAGTTTAATATTACATTCTCACAAAGTTTTTAACCCATATATTTTAAGTATGAATAAACCAGACATGAACAGTATATTTAAATGTTGCCCCTGCAGAGAAGAACTGACATTTTTTTATATAGGATCATAGGATCATAGAAAGTTACTAGGCTAATGACCCTAGACCCCTTATAAGCCTAACCAAGTTCTACCCTTATTTCCATGATCAGCACCTACTGCCCCTGTCCAAATGGGACACAGGTGGGACCCTCAAGGTTAATTTATGGTTACCCATCCAATCATCCATATTGCATTTGATGAGGGCCAATGAAGTGCTCTGTTTGATATGAAGTGGGAGTCTGTTACAAAGGTGTGGTATCCTCTGGGAGACAAATCTGTCACTCCAGCAGGTTCCATTAATGTCACATATCAGGTTAAGAACTCTAGAGCGAGTAACACGTGTACCATTCGACTTATGGATATGCAGCATTCCCAATAAAGCAGGGTCAGAGACTGCCTTGTATGCAAGATAGAGATTGCCTCTGAGTAGTCTGCATGAAACATAATAAACTGACAGTGATTTCAGATGATCCATATAGGACAGATGCTGAAGACCTTGAATTTTCCTTGTGAGGAACCTTTCTGCTCCCTTCAATTGCTGCAGGTGCTTGGAAAGGCACATAACAAAAGGGGCATTGTATCCAATTATTGGCCTGATGAGGGAAGAGTACACGGAGATCATATCTTCTTTTTTTTCTGGAGGCAATGCCCTTAT
>NC_056731.1:707835260-707980260 GCF_019279795.1 Protopterus annectens
TATTGAAAAGATTTTGTATATTAAGAAGACAGGTATTATAATTATTACGTATAATAGATTTAATATCTTTAGATAATATTATACCTAAATAAGTTATCTGACCTGAATTGGGTACATATTTAGTAAAATCACTAATGAGAACATTTTTTCGTGTATATATAGGTAGTATTTTAGTTTTTTCTTCATTGAATATTAAACCAGAAATACTTTTAAAATTCATCATTTTATCAAATAGAGACTGCATAGAAGAATTAGATCCTGCTGATGTAATTAGGACATCATCTGCAAAAAGTTGAATTTTAGATGTTGTATTTTCATCTATTTCAAAACCCTCTATGTCAGTACTGTTTCTGATCAAATTAGCCCAAGGCTCCATTATTAAAGTGAATAATAGTGGAGAGAGTGGACACCCTTGTTTTGTACCTTTAAAAATGGGTATTTTTTGTGAGACATATGGTCCTATCTTAATATAAGCCAATGTTCCTTTGTATAGATGCTCAATTAGATTTACAAATGCATCTGAGAAGTTTATGCCCTTCAGTAAGGTAAACAGGTAGTCCCAACTTACTGAATCTAATGCTGAACTTATTTCAAGACTAATAAGTATTAAATCTTTCTTTTTCCTATTTGCAAAATCAATTAATGTTAGAGTTCTCCTTATATTATCAAAAGTATTTCTATTTACAATGAAGCCTGTCTGATCTATATCTATAATGCCAGGGATGATTGTCTTCAATCTATCAGCAAAAATACTCATAAACATTTTATAATCAACATTAAGTAATGAGATGGGTTGATATGAAGTACATCTAGTTGGATCTTTATTAGGTTTTAAAATTGGCGAAATAAATGTATATTGCCAAGATGGGGGAGTTATTAGCTCATTTTGGGCCAAAATAAAAACCTTATGTATTAATGAGTATGTACTTTTAGAAAGGATTTTATATATCTCTGGTACAATACCATCATTACCTGGTGCTTTGTTTGATTTAAGCTTGTTTATTTGTGTAACAACCTCTGTATATGAAATACTTTTATCCAATAGTTTAATCTGTTGTTTATTAAGCTTTTTATTCATGTTTGTGGTTATAAATTCCTTTATTTTATCTTTAGGTTCCATGTTAATGTTATTATGATTAATTTTGTGAAAGTGATTTCTAAATTCATCTAGTATTTCTGGTAGACTAGAAACATTCTTCTTTTTCCTTAGAGAAAATATTTCTTTGATATGATTTTGTTTATTCAACCTTTTTGTTTTATTTTTAAGTCTATGTAAGTATTTGGGGCTTATTGAGCAAGACAAAACTTGTATTTCTCTAGAGTTATTTTAACTTTATGAGTTAAAATTTCTTTGTATTTCTCATTTAGTTTGTTTATTTCTTCAATGACTTTCTTATCCATAATATTTTCTTTATTATTATGTGTATAAGAGTCTAATTTACTTTGAATATCTAACAATTCCTTATCCCAAGATTTCCTTTTATTATTATACCATCTGATACTTTGTCCATATAGATATGATTTTAAGGCATCCCAAACATAGACAATGGAGACTTAAGGAGTATTATTTATGTCTAGAAAATGTTGTACTTCTGAAAGTATATATTCTTTATAGTCTTTTAGTTGAGTTAAGTATGCTGGTATCCTTTTGATCTGAACATTGTGAGTATTTTTTATCATGAACTCAAAAACAATTGAATTATGATCAGATATAGGACATGAAATGATTTTAGAATTAATTCTGTTACCATCTGGTTAGAAATAAAGACGCTATCTATTTTTGAATACGTTTTGTATCTGTTAGAAAAAAAGGTGTATGGTAATGATTTTGAGTCTATCTGATTATTAATATCATTTAAATGATAAGAATTAGCAAAATCCTTTAAATGTTTTGCATTAGATGTAATTTTCCTTTTTCCTATAGTGGTAGTGTCACTTTCATGTAGTATACAATTAATGTCACCAGCTAAAATAATATCTCCTATAGAGAATGATATGATCTTATCAACATGGTATTTCACTGCATTAATACCAATTCCAGGTATCCAATATACATTAATTAATGTATAAGTCTTCCCATTAATTTGTATTGTAACCATACAAAACATTCCTTTATCATCTTGATAAGACTTAATAGTTTTAGGAATGGGCATACTTTTATTCCATAAAATAGCCACTCCTCTTTTTTTCTGAGTGTGCTCTGAACTAACCAATACTGTATATTTATTTGTGGCTAGTTTATCAATATCTTTTTTCAAGAGATGTGTTTCTTGAAGGAAGACTAAGTTGGCCTTATGTAAATTAATGTATCTTATTAGGCTTGCCCTTTTACACGGATTATTCAGTCCATTAATGTTTAAAGAAATTCCTTTCAGAGATGTAATTTGGCATTTTTAAAACATAAAAAACTTATGATCAAAATAACAATTAACAAAATAAGTAATGTTATACCTCCTCTTTTAGGTGTACTTTTAAATATAGCTGTATTTATTGAATCTCTTATGGGATTTTGTATAAGATTCAATTTTGTTTGTAGTGACAATGAGCTTACAAAATGTATTGTGGATGTCAGAACTATATACATACAACAGTGAACAAGAGAAAATAATGTAAGGATTAAACCTTGCACCCAGCCTGGAGTTAAAAACTCCAACCTAGAGTAGTACATACTACTCAAGTTAACCCCCTACCCTAAGCAGCAGTACCTCAGCTACCACCTTATCAATTTAATACTAGTTATATTTAACTTAAATTAACAACTTTCAATTAGATTATCTGGTAAGACAAAACTATACATTTGATAAAACAGCATCATATAAACTAAGAGAAACTTTTTTTAAAAACTATACATATTACTATATACATCTATTTAATATAATACATTTATATTCAAATAGCATTCAAATAAACTTGATATTAGGAACCAAGAAGAGAGAGAGAAATAAAAGACGTGAGAGAGGGAGAGAGAGTGAAAGAGAAGAAAAAAAAAAAAAAGGGAGGACATATTTACATATTAATTTATTCAAAGTTTGTAAAAATAAGTTCTAATGTTCATTTAAATCAATAGCTTTGGCTAATATGGTTCAGACATTACATATATTAAGATGTATCTATTTTCTGTTATGTAAATGCAGTTAACAGCTTCCAATAGACCTTAAATTACTTGTATCAGAGCTTTTTCTCATACTTATTATTGTCAGTAGAATAAAATAATATATTTATAGAAATTGTTATAAATCATACTGCATAGTTATGTAAATTCTCAGAAACACTTGCATTATTGTGAAGAAAGCCATCTGTATTTTGTATATCTAAACTGCTGCTTTAAAATATATCACATGACAACTTCTTCCAGAATAGAGTCATAAAGTTATTTATGCTTGTCAATCAGATAAATCAAATGAATTATAGCAATGTATATGTTTAAATCATAAGTTTTAACATACATTAATATGCTGCAGTCAAGTAAACTTTCAAAAACACTTGTATAAATGTTTCACTTTCTATGCCTTCTAAAATATCACATTTGCTTACTATGAGAAACCGCATCATTTAAAATCATTATAACTTACATATTTTATAAATTATAACATAAATAATTAAGTAATTATATAAAATAACTCACATTTAAATGTTAAAGAGTTCATTTTCCATCACAGAGTCGCATTTGCAGCAGTTCTACTTCCTGGTAGAGTGTTCTTCATGAATCTGCGATGTGTCAGTGTGAATTCTGGGGTCAAAGTTCAAATTGACTGCTTTCAGCTTCTCTACGTGAATTCTGAGTGTTGAAGCTTTTAAAACAACTCGAGGACACTGTTCACGAGGTAACCCACATCCCAAATTGTCTCCCTTAACATTTTGGCGGGAATTTTGTTAAAAACAAGTGACTGACATTCATTTAGCAGTATAAATGCAGCTAAACATAACAAAACCTTCGCGAAGTGTTTTACAAGTTATTACAGCCTCTATGAAAGTGAAACTAAGCCCAAAGTTATTAATATGTAATAGAACTCAATATTTTTGCCCCAATTCAATTTTTATACAAATCTTATTATTTACTGTCCCTGTATGATCAAAAGCATTTCAATATATTAATATGAAAGAGAATAAAGAGAAAGAACAGAGAAAAGAAAAAAGAGAGTAGAAAATAAAAGAGAGCAAAAGCATAGATAAAAAAATGTAAAAGGAAGCTATAAAAAGTATTCACAATGAAATATTACTTACTGCTTATATTAATAAAGATGGAAATGAAACATATTATTTACTATTATTTAGTTCTAATTATTATTAATTAAAGCATGACAGATTATTTGTAAACAAGCATAAGCAATATAATCAAGGAAGTATAATTAGCAATAGCATTTAAACAACATATAAACTTTTTTACAAGGAATAAATAAGTTATTATTCCATTTATCATATTTTCATCACACTTCTCTCCCTGCCCTCCCCCACCCCTTACCCACTACATAATCTAAATAAAATGACATTGTTTAAAATAAAGAAAAGAAGAAAAGAGAAAAAAAAAAGAAAAAAATGTATCAAGTTACTAACCTTACTTCTCTTTGTCAGAAAGAGAAACATATTGAATGATAGCTTGTTATTAGTTCCTCAGATATTTTGACTGATTATGAAACAAAACAGTTCTTTGCACACAGAAAATAACTTTGATTAAATCATTTTCAGAATATTTGTGGCTTTCTGAAAATGCAGAAACTATATTTAAAAAGATTAATAATGAAGAAAAATAAAGAGAGAAAAAAAAAAACACAGAACAAGTCATTTGTTTTTTAGTCTCTTCTTCTCTGAAGTCTTCCACGAAGTTTCAGTTGCCAACCTCTTTAATGAAGGACTAGCCCATTCCATTTCCTCTATTTTATCCAAAATCTTATTTTTTGATAAACAGTAATGCAGAGTCTAAGTCATCAAAATTTTAGGACCATCAGGAAGGAAGATTTTTAGCTTGGCAGGAAACAGAAGGTAGGTTTTAAACTGTGCTTTTTTAAGCTCCCTTATTAATGGCAGAAAAACATTTCTTTTAGCTATTACCAAGGAAGAATAGTCATTGTCAAAATGCACAGTTGTCTCATTAATTTTAACAGGAGCTTTAGCCCAAGCAGATTTAAGAACCATCTCTTTATCAAAAGATGATAGAAATCTAACTATAACTGATCTAGGATACTTTTTGTTAGAGTTAGTATTAGCTATAGATCTATGGGCTCTTTCGATACCAAAAGAGAATGCTTCTGGTAAGTCTAAAGTTTTAGGAGCCATGTTGTTAAAAAAGAAGTAATATTGTTACCTTCAATATTTTCTGGCAGTCCAAAAATCCTAATGTTATTGCGCCTAGATCTATTTTCCAGGTCATCAAGCTTTGTTTGTAGATGTGTATTTTGTTTCAGCAAAAACTCAATGTTGATTTCCTCTTCTTGGATTCTATTTTCCATGTCATTTACAGTCTCTTCTATGCCTGTAATCTGGATCTTCTGTTGTTGCAAGTCTATATGTAATAAGTCTATTTGTTTTGTAGTTTTTTCTATGAAGGGATCAATTTTAGTATCCAGTTTATCCATCTTAGCAGTAAGTTGCTGGATTGTAGATATCAGAGACTGAATTTCTTTCTTGATGCTGGAGTCTTGAGAATTTGTCTTACTGGAACTCATTTCAAACAGAGAAACTGACAGGAAAATTTCCAAGGTGATTTCTGACAGGAATATTTTTAAAATTTCCTTTCTTTTTTAGATATAGTTCAAGAAATAGATAAAACAAACATATTTAGAAAGAAAATTACTTCATAAATTAATTTTTTAAGTAATTATTTCCTGTCAGTGCAGTGAAATTGGTGGAGCTGAAGAAATCTGCTGCTATCATGTGTTCATCCTTAAGATATGTCTTAATGAAGATGAAGGCTAAATCATTAAGATTTAGAAAGTGTCAACAGATTTAGAAAAACAAATTCACAGCTTGTAGTAATAAAAATTGCTAGTAACTGAGCTAGCAATAGAAGGGTTATGATTACTGTAAAGAAATATATGGATATTACATATATGTACAGCTATTTAGGGGATTTCTAAGAGACAGAAAGTAGCCAAAGAAAATGTATAGATACAATAGTCTTTCAACAGGCACCTCTTAAGCTGTTATCTTTATAATCTTGATGGAGATATAACTTTTTTAAACTACTGGATTAATAAAACATTATTGGGGATAACAGAATGTTCCAAGCAGCTGAATCAACTTCTTGGAACACTCTGCCTTTCCCCAATAACTGCTCTGAAAAGAGTTTCCACATGCTGTTTCCGCCAACTTAGGTTTGTTTTGCTTTAAGGAGAAATGTCTTCTAATTTAGTATGTGTAGTCATGTAGTAATAACTTAGTTCAGTGCGATCAGGAGGTAGCAGAGACTTGCAGCTACTGGAAACCTCATTTTCTTATTGACATTTTGCAATGGTATTCACTGGCTTTTGCAAAATGTATGAAATGGATGAGTTTAGGTGTGTTTTGTAGTAGAATGATATTTTGTCCTGATACTGATGCAGTGTTAGGTAGTATATAATTAAATCAAGAGACTGGAGTATGTATATCAAAGTTCCACTGCACTTTAATCAGTAGTAAAATTAATATACATTAAAAAACAGTTTATTGTAGCACAATATCCATAAACACTAACAGGTTGTAAGGTTTAGTGCTTTCATCTGAATGTAAAACAGACTTCTTCAGAACCATTAATTACAAATTAATTAAACCTTATAAAGCCGTTTTGGAGCCAAAAAAAGCCTTACAATTTAATACATATATGTAAAAGTTTAAAAAAAAATTTCTTAAAAAATACTATAGTTAATAAATCAGTAATTCTTATTGCTAAAAGCTTTCAAAATGTTTTAAAAAATGTGTGTAGAGATTTTATGAAATATAGTATATTATACATTCCTACTACTCAATATTAATTGATACACACAAAAAATTATTGTTATCGAGTATAAGCCTTGAAAAACTTTTACCTTAACAATATATAATATATAAAATATAACAATGAATAAATTACTTACTATATATCTTTTCTTTTTAACCCCGGTCTAATAATAAAAAAGGTTTTATACTATCACTATCATTAAGACCAGGAGAGGTCGTGGCATCACAAAAAATTTGCCACTCACTCTCTTTCTGTGCCAAGAAAACTTTTCAATTACCACAACAGGCAGAGGTGTCCACTTGGTCAATAATAGAAAATTTAAATACATGATCTTCCCCTTTGTCCAACACGTGCTTACTTAATGCATTTTTGTTATCCCCCTTTTTTTTATCTTGTATAGATGTTCATAAATACGTGTTTTTAGTTTCCTTTCAGTCTTGCCTATATAATAGGCAGGACAAAGTAAACAGGTAGCAAGATAAACTACTCTTTGGGTGTTACAATTCCCTTTTCTACCATAACACACTGTTCTCAATATATTATGTAATTTGATGGTCTTGTTCTCATTAATATGTTTGCATTGGCTACAGATACCACATTTACTAGTTCCACTCTTAATCTGGGTAGATTTTGTTTTAAAACCACTCTCTAACATCCTTTTTAGATTAAAAGAAGTTTTACAAACAGTAATGGGCTTACTCCCTAAAAATGAACTATTACCTTCCGAAATGTTAATCAATTCCCAGTGCCTGTTCAAAATCTCCTTCACTAAATTGGTATAAGGGTTAAACATAATAATACATACTGTCCTATTAACTTCTCCACCCTTTTTTACATTTTTATCTAAAAAAAATTTTCCCAATAAGGGTGTATATATATTACCCCAACAGCTTTTAATATAACTTACCACTTTGTCTAACATAACTTTTGGATAACTTCTATTCAAAAACATTTGATAAATACCTTCTATTTCACTTTCCATAATGTCCCTGGTAGAGGACATTCTGGCTGCCTGGATACACTGCCCTTTAAAAACGTTCTTAAAAATGTGTGGTGGATGGCAGCTACTATATTCAATGTAATCATTCGAAAAAGTAGACTTCCTAAATATTTTAGATACAAAACCTTCTCGAGTGTTACTAATAAAAGTATCAAGGTATGAAATACCGTTTTTTTCAAATTTAAAAGTAAATTTTAGAAAATCCGTGGTGTTATTTAAATAGGTAATAAACCTGTGCATGTCCTCAATAGGCCCTTTCCAAATGATAAACAGGTTGTCCAAATATCGGGAGTACAGTGTGATGTTGTTGAAAAATTCACTTGAAAAAACATACAAATTTTCCCACTCAAGCATAACCAAATTGGCAAAAATGGGGCACAAGAGGCCCCCATTGCCACCCCTTTGGTTTGCCTGAAAAGCTCTCCTTGGAATTGTATGTAGTTGTGTTCAAGTACTAACCCCATCATGTCCAATATCAAACTAATCCTATCCCATGAAAGTCCGAAATACTTCTTCAAACTGTTACCAAAAAATTCAATTCCAATAGGACCTGGGATGCAAGAGAACAAGTCCTGAATGTCAATGGTCAAAAAAGTAAGGTCTTCGACCCATACTTCAGGGGTAAGTTTACTCAAAATTTCCATGAGTCTTTTATAAGATGGGGAACTTTACTGTAAACATGTTTTGTCCAATGGTCAATAGTAACCCCTATGTTGTAAGTTTTGGAATGAGAACCAGAAATGATGGGTCTGAAAGGGGGGTTTCCCAAAGATTTGTGTATCTTAGGAATTCCGGAGATATTAGCCATTTTATGAAATTCCGTTCTTAGGAAGTTATAAACTTCATTAGTAATACGATGGTCCAGTAGATATTCTTCTATAGCCAAATCAATTCTCCTATAACCTATATTGATTTGGTTAAGGGATACCTCTTCATAATTCCCAGAATTGGGGGGAGTGGTCATTTTTGACACACTCAATTACAACACTGCCATTCACGACATTTTGTTCAATTCTTATAAAAGACTCATGGGAATTTTTGAGTAAACTTACCCCTGAAGTATGGGTTGAAGACCTTACTTTTTTGACCATTGACATTCAGGACTTGTTCTCTTGCATCCCAGGTCCTATTGGAATTTAATTTTTTGGTAACAGTTTGAAGAAGTATTCCGGACTTTCATGGGATAGGATTAGTTTGATATTGGACATGATGGGGTTAGTACTTGAACACAACTACATACAATTCCAAGGAGAGCTTTTCAGGCAAACCAAAGGGGTGGCAATGGGGGCCTCTCGTGCCCCCATTTTTGCCAATTTGGTTATGCTTGAGTGGAAAATTTGTATGTTTTTTCAAGTGAATTTTTCAACAACATCACACTGTACTCCCGATATTTGGACGACCTGTTTATCATTTGGAAAGGGCCTATTGAGGACATACACAGGTTTATTACCTATTTAAATAACACCATGGATTTTCTAAAATTTACTTTTAAATTTGAAAAAAACGGTATTTCATACCTTGATACTTTTATTAGTAACACTCGAGAAGGTTTTGTATCTAAAACATTTAGGAAGTCTACTTTTTCGAATGATTACATTAAATATAGTAGCTGCCATCCACCACACATTTTTAAGAACGTTTTTAAAGGGCAGTGTATCCGGGCAGCCAGAATGTCCTCTACCAGGGACATTATGGAAAGTGAAATAGAAGGTATTTATCAAATGTTTTTGAATAGAAGTTATCCAAAGGTTATGTTTCACAAAGTGGTAAGTTATGTTAAAAGCTGTTGGGGTAATAGATATACACCCTTACTGGGAAAATTTTTTTTAGATAAAAATGTAAAAAAGGGTGGAGAAGTTAATAGGACAGTATGTATTATTATGTTTAACCCTTATACCAATTTAGTGAAGGAGATTTTGAACAGGCACTGGGAATTGATTAACATTTCGGAAGGTAATAGTTCATTTTTAGGGAGTAAGCCCATTACTGTTTGTAAAACTTCTTTTAATCTAAAAAGGATGTTAGAGAGTGGTTTAAAAACAAAATCTACCCAGATTAAGAGTGGAATTAGTAAATGTGGTACCTGTAGCCAATGCAAACATATTAATGAGAACAAGACCATCAAATTACATAATATATTGAGAACAGTGTGTTATGGTAGAAAAGGGAATTGTAACACCCAAAGAGTAGTTTATCTTGCTACCTCTTTACTTTGTCCTGCCTATTATACAGGCAAGACTGAAAGGAAACTAAAAACACGTATTTATGAACATCTATACAAGATAAAAAAGGGGATAACAAAAATGCATTAAGTAAGCACGTGTTGGACAAAGGGGAAGATCATGTATTTAAATTTTCTATTATTGACCAACGGGACACCTCTGCCTGTGGTGGTGATTGGAAAGTTTTCTTGGCACAGAAAGAGAGTGAGTGGCAATTTTTTTTTGATGCCATGACCTCTCCTGGTCTTAATGATAGTGTTAGTATAAAACCTTTTTTATTATTAGACCGGGGTTAAAAAGAAAAGATATATAGTAAGTAATTTATTCATTGTTATATTTTATATATTATATATTGTTAAGGTAAAAGTTTTTCAAGGCTTATACTCGATAAACAATAATTTTTGTGTGTATCAATTAATATTGAGTAGTAGGAATGTATAATATACTATATTTCATAAAATCTCTACACACATTTTTTGAAAACATTTTGAAAGCTTTTAGCAATAAGAATTACTGATTTTTTAAGTATAGTATTTTTTTAAAAAACTTTTTTTAAAACGTTTACATATATGTATTAAATTGTAAGGCTTTTTTTGGTGCCAAAACGGCTTTATAAGGTTTAATTAATTTGTAATTAATGGTTCTGAAGAAGTCTGTTTTACATTCAGATGAAAGCGTTAAACCTTACAACCTGTTAGTGTTTATGGATATTGTGCTACAATAAACTGTTTTTTTAATATTCCTACTTGGCGGAAGTCTCTGTTTGGTAAAACGCTACCCTGCTCGAGTAGTGGATTTGGTTTTCAGTCATCTGTTTTATTTTTGCGGTCTTTTTCGCTTTTTGGGTTTCTGAAATTAATATACATGTTATACAAGTTTTCTGTCTGTTAAACAGTTCTTAAATCAGTTTATGACTAAAGGAAAAAACAGTAGGTATAGAGTATGGTTAGTAACAGGGCATGATTAATTGTTTCAATCATCCTTTTTAAATCTAAAAAAATAATGTATCTGGCAGGTGTCCATTCTCCAGGTACCATATATATAGTTGAAGAGTTACAGATAAAATGGTGGTCTGTGTGCCATATTAATTATGGAAACAATTTTTCTGCCCGTTAAAAAGTTGTATTCATGGATGCACTCAAGTAAGTCATCAAAAATTATTATTCCTGGAATTTTAGCCAAAAGGCAACTGTTAGCAATACGCCTATATTATAAAGAGGATTTTTGTATGTGGTACTTAAGGCAAAAGGTTCAGAAAAGCATGTTTGAATCTAGAATACATTTTGCCAGTTGTTAGACATAAGTTACAAAGATGAGCCTGGCTAGGTGAACTTCTCCATATATCAGCACTTTCAGACACAGTGAAAAAAGAGGATTCATTTTATAATAGCTTCAAGTATGGATTTAATTGTAGGATACAGATTTAAAGCAGAATGTACAATAAGCAAGTATTTTATGATGTGAAATACATTTTTAGGTTACTATTAGGCTGTCTTCCCTTGCACGCCATTTTAAGTCTTGCTAAATTTCCCATCACAAAGGAAAGGATTAAACCCTGTACTTTATGTCTATGAGATAAACAGCTTAAGCTTGATGCCAACTCTCAACCCTTAAAGAATAAGTACAGGTCTTGATGAGATTTGTCTGTTATATAAATAGGACCTGCTGGAGGGACAGGTATGCACCTCAG
Organism: Protopterus annectens; assembly: GCF_019279795.1. Classification (NCBI taxonomy): domain Eukaryota; kingdom Metazoa; phylum Chordata; order Ceratodontiformes; family Protopteridae; genus Protopterus; species Protopterus annectens. Next base: position 707,847,086 of record NC_056731.1, read on the forward strand.
AGACTACCCCTTCTCTGGAACAGGCTCCCCATCCATGTGAAGCAGACTTCCTTCCTAACCCAACCCAAGTGTAACTTGGACAATTGGATGGGGGACAGGAAATTCATCCCTGGTTTGGCAACTGTGACTCTAATGGACACAGGCAGCCTGTAAATGTTTCATCTCCCTGGCCCATGCTTGTAAATATTTCATCTCCCAAGCTCCTGTTTACACTTATCAAGGTTACCAAAACTTGTCAGAGATTTCGGATACATGGCTATGCTTAAAAAGGTCCTTGTGGTTGTTAGCCTGGTAAATAGCTATAAACCTATGAACCTACAGAAAAGCAATAGAATGGGCTAGATAATGATTTGTGCTTGGCGAAGTAAGAACTGGAGGCCACAGATGGGTCTGATAAGTTAACTTTTATAGCTTCAGTCATGTCAGGTGATAGGTCCTGTACTATTTTTGGATTTAGGACAAATTCTGTTGGCGAAATGGATTTTGCCATGTTCTCAAATATTTAAACAAGCAAAAATTCTGCTAACACTGCTTAAGTTGCTAAGGAATAAAAGAACAAAAACAAAGTGAAATCTTTGGCTGAACACCATGGCTGTAATTGTAGGCTGCTGGTAAGAACTTCCACAAAACACCACGCATCAACAACATAAAAACCTTTAACACTATATCAAATAAGATTAAAAGCAGGAAATAAATAGTAATGATAAGCGCTTTCAGCTTAAAATAGCCTTCATCAGATCGTAATGAATATCCTGCAAAAACAAATTTAAAAAGATAACATCCAATCATAAATGAACTTTAAATTTAATCAATAATTATTAATTTCCTGATAGCTAAAAATGAACAAATCAAAAACATAAAAGACAACGCCTCCTCTGATTTTATCCAGTGGGGGTACTGCCAATCATAGACTGTTCTCAAAAATATAACCCAATAGTTTTTTATGGCCGGTCTGAAACACCGACAATGATGTATTCTCATGTTATAGGAACTGCTTATCCTTTGACTTCCCTATAAGGGAAATGCCAATCACCAATTGGTTAACAGAGAGAATAGGAGGGGCCGATCACTAGTTCCGATCCGTTTGCATCTTTCAGAACAATTGCACTAAATGCCTAATTTTCTTTTCAGGCCTTAATATCAAAGATAAAACCCAACTAGATATCTATAGCAAATTGTAATTTTTTTTTTAACAGCTTCAAGGTCATAGATTATAAATACGGCTTTATAAGTCACGCTGTAAATCGTGAACAAAGAGCTTATCCCGGCAACATTAGACTAGCATCTAATGTCTAGAAAAAGGCAGAAGACACTTCAAAAATGCAATAAAACTATGTTGGCATTCAATTATTAAAAGTAATAAGCCCATATGTTCTGTCAGAAGTTATAAACAGCAGCTAAGTATCTATCCTTCATAAGAACCGTGTTATTGGTTTGCCGTACATGAATTAATCAATACTATTTAGAGGTGAATTTTACCGCTTAGATTCGTTACCATTTCAATATTTCTCTTGTTTGTATCAAGGTATTTAACATTTTTATGATTGGTCACTGTACTACTAGCTGTATCAATGATTGGCTACATAGCCTTACTCACTATGATGATTGGAAGTTATGTTGTCTTACATGGGCAAAATATTCTTCCTTTAAGATCTAATACTTTATTGGTTTGATCACCCATTTCTGGTATTTTATTTTCTAGATTAATTTTTTAGCTGATAGGTTGTAGTAAATATGGCCTATAGTTTATGGTTGATGAGAATAGATGTCCGTTTAATAACGCTTGCATTTCAAGTAAGATGTACAGTTTAACCCATCATGATCCTTTAGCTTGTCCTGTGAAGCTTTGATTTATTATTCCAATATCTTATTATTAATATTGTTGGTCATGAATTGCCAGATAGGCATATAAAGCCCAAGATTATAGATTTTTATGCAATTGGATAGTGTGTCTCCAGTATTAATGACTGGTTATTTAGCCTCTTCATTTGTATTAATTTTTATTTTTTTGATTGGCAGTTGTTTTGTTTTTTATTTCAGATAAGTAATTGGCCACTAAGATCAAATGCATAGTTAAATATCCTCCAGATACTTTTTACTATTTTTATAAAGATTTATTATTTTATTTTACTGTCCATTTTTGACATTATGTTTTACCAGTTTGATTGAGCACTTTACCGACAGATTGCATAACGTTTGCCCTATAGCATATGACTGATTGTTTGGGTTTGGTATTGTTGTTTACTTACCAATAGTTAGGCATGCAAAGCCCTAGATAATGGAGTTCTATGTGACTGGACTTTGTGCTACCAGCAGCATTGATTATTGAATACCTAGGCTCATTACTTATTGTGATTGGTGGTAGTTTTATTTGTTGTATCGGATAAGGAATTTGTTACTATGACTAACTGACTGTTTCTTAATCTTAGGATATTTTTATCCTTCCTACCAAAATATTTAATTGTTTAACTCTGAACTTATGGCCTATTTGTCTGATTTATTTATTGCCAGATTTTATTTGGTTTGTTTATAGATTCTGATAGACCATATGGGCTTATTACATTTAATGATTGAAAGCCAACATGATTTTATTACATTTTTGAAGTGTCTTCTGCCTTTTTCTAGACATTAGATGCTAGTCTATTGTTGCTGGGATAAGCTCTTTGTTCACGATTTACCAGAATGACTTACAAAGCCGTATTTTTAATCTATGTCCTTGAAGCTGTTAAAAAAATTTTTTATAATTTGCCATAAATATCTAGTTGTGTTTTATCTTTGATACTGAAGCCTGTAAAGAAAATTAGGCATTTAGTGCAATTGTTCCGAAAGATGCAAATGGATAGAAAACCAGTGATCGGCCCCTCCTATCCTCTCTATTAACCAATTGGTGATTGGCATTTCTCTTATAGGGAAGTCAAAGGATAGGCAGTTCCTATAACACGAGACTACACCATTGCTGTTTTTTTCAGACTGGACCTAAAAAACTATTGGGTTATATTTTTGAGAACAGTCTATGATTGGCAGTATCGGATAAAATCAGACAATGTGTTGTCTTTTGTGTTTTTGATTTGTTCAATTTCAGCTATCAGTCAATGAATAATTATTGGTTGAATTTAGTTAAAGTTAATTTCTGATTGGATGTTATCTTTTTAAATTTGTTTTTGCAGGATATTCATTATGATATAACGAAGGCTATTTTTAGCTGAAAGCACTTATCATTACTATTTATTTCCTGCTTTTATTATTATTTGATATACTATTAAAGTTTTTTTATAGTGTTGATACGTGGTATTTCATGAAAGTTCTTACCAGCAGCCTACAATTACAGCTGTGGTGTTCTGCCAGAGATTTCACTTTGTATTTGTTTTCAAATATTTGGGTGTTAGTAAATTCAGTAATTTGTATATTCCTGTAGTATGCTGCTTTTGATGTATTTTTTTTATTCTAAAGAATTTTCTGAGTGTTTGGTTATACTGCATTTTAGTATTATTTTAGATGCATCTTTTCCTCTCAAATTAGCTGTTATCCTGGGTACATAGTTGGCTTTCCCTTTTACTTTCATCATGGAAATCAGCCTGTTTTGAACAGGAGTGAGTAGGTTGTAAATGCTGGATAATACTGATGAAGGAGTTGATGTGTTTATAGATTTGTGATCAATTTATAAGATTCATGTCATTTTCCAGTGAGTCAATGAAGTTGTTTGAAAATGAGTAGCAAGTAAAATGTGTTTGTGTGTGTGTGTGTGTGTGTGTGTGTGTGTGAGTGTGTGTGTGTGTGTGTGTGTGTGTGTGTGTGCATGTGTGGGGGTGCTTCTGAGTCTTGAAAGAGCAATGCAACAGTATATGGTTGTCATCAATGATATTTTTGTATAACTGCTGATAGGTTATTAAGGGATTAGCTCTGCTCACAAGTTGTGCATAATGCCAGCTCATTGATAGTGCTTTTATTTTACAGAGCATTTAGAATTAGTGAGGATTTGGGTGATAAAAATGGGAGGCACTTAGGCTGCTGCACTGGGAAGATATGATATTATCAGAGGATTTGGTAGCTTTGCGGCTACCTGCATAAAAATACAAAATAGATGATTTCAGGAAAGGTAATCAGATTGCTTTAGTGAAAAGCATATCACCCATACGTTCATAGGTAAGTACTAGGCTAGCAGCCCTTATATGCCATTTTAAGCCTAGCCAATTACTCTTTTTGTGGTGAAAATATGCTGCCCCATTTGGCATAGATTAGGCTTATCTGTTCCATGGATGTTAATTACATATTACTCCTAATGAGAATAACTGGGATCATATATATATATATATATATATATATATATATATATATATATATATATATATGAATATGCATTGCTTTTCCTCATCCATTGCCAGGGTCAGTAAATAAACATGACCTTTCTTTGACAAAGCAAAACTGGGATGGATACAGTGTCTGAAGGTCTCCGGTGTCCTTGCTGATAATTTCCATGATAGTTCTTTCCATAAACTGTAGAAAAAGACAAAAATGCAGGACAAAAGCACCTCAAACCCCAGCAGTCTTCAGCTATTCAGCTCTTTTAATAAAAAAAATGATGAAAAAACCATAGTACCACACTGAAAATGTTGTTAAGCACTTTTTGTCTGGTTCATTTGGTCATTGAACCAGACAAAAAGCACTTAACAACATTTTCAGTGTGGTACTGTGTTTTTTTCATCAATTTTTATTAAAAAGCTGAATAACTGAATATTGCTGGGGTTTGAGGAGCTTTTGTCCTGCATTTTTGTCTTTTTCTGCAGTCTGTGGTGTTGGTTCATTTTGGTATAGTTCTTTTCATGGCAAATAAGATTAGTCAGATTAATGGGTCTGTAGTTTTCAGGATCTGTTGAAGGTCTTCCCTTATGAAGATTGATGACCTTTGTAGTCCTCCATTCTTGTGACACAATGCCTGTTTTAACATTATAGTTTAATACTGACTCCAGAGGTCCTGATAAGTCATATTTTACAATGTTCAGGAGGCATCCCTGGTTGTTATTAGGGCCCATTGAGTTTGTGTTCTTGGTTTTAGTGAGTACAGCCAGTACATGTGCCCTAATCATAGTTGGAAGGGTTATGTTTCAGGGTAATTTTTGGAGGATGGTTGTTAGTGATAGGAGGGTAAAGTTGGAACTGAATTTGTCTGCTAACAGATTCTCTATATCACCAGGCTCTCTGAATGTGGCATCATTAAGTACAAGTTCAGAATATTGTTTTGTGCTGCCCTTGAGGTTTATGATATAGCTGAAGAAGGTCTTATGGTTATCTTTCAACTCAATGAGTTAGCTGCATCTAATTCATCTCAGCTGGGAATAAAATAATCTCTTGTATTTCTGCTGGAATGATAACATTCTTGTTGGAAAATAAAAAAAATGTATGATATGTAAAATTGTATAATGAACTTATGAGAATTTCACTCAAGGAGTTTGTGTTTTTCAAGTTAATTAATATTTGAAGTGCTTAATAATATTGCTGGTCTTATAATGACATTTCAATCTGCATTTTGGGTGTGTCAGTGGCTGGAGACAAGGCCCTAGGTCTAAGCCCTTATACTGCTTTGGAGTGAGTAATTATTATGAAACATGGATGGAAAAATGAAAGATCTAGTGCTCAAAATGACTATAGCAAACAGTGTAATGCATACATATGTAAAGAATTGCAACTAATGTTGGACAAGGGGGGTGGCTGCCCTGTTGCAAACTGTCCAGCTGTTAGATTATAGAGCTGAATGCTGATGATGAGGCAAGAGTGCAGTATTAAGATTAAGCAGCTACTGCTGACTTTTGGCTGCTTAAATGAATGTGCTTGGTAGCTTGTATCAGCTCTTTTGTACATTTTGGAATTATTTATTTTTCTTTTGGTGACAGCTATGGGTTGGGGAGCACTCCTGGGACTGCCCAGGGTGCAAAGTGACCCATTTATGGCTCTATGTCTGCATATTTACAATGTAAACAAAAGTAAAGAATAAAAAAAAGTATGGCTAGCATTAAGATGCAGTTTATGAGTGAATATCATTGTTTTTTTGAGTCCAGAAAAAAATTATTTAACTCTCTGGATTTTAGTTATTTATGATTTGTTTTATTTTACAGAATACTGTAGTCTTTATTCTTTATATTATTTTCTTTCACTTCCATCTACACTGAAAGAGAACAGTGTAGACATGCACATTTTATGGATACACATGGCTTGGCACATAAGTTTACTTTTATCTCTGCTTCTCATTTACTACTGACTCTGAGTTACTTGTAGACCATCTTTGGTATAGATTAGTATTGCCTTGTGTGTGCATTAAAAATGTGCAATAATCAGAAAAAAGAGGTAGAATGTATGCTTCCTTTTATCATAACACTTCCTAACTCTCTATTCCCATCTAGCAAACTCAGCATACATTTAAAAACACATTTCTCTCATCAGTACTTTCTTTTACATTCTTTAGCATTAGGTGGTAAATAAAGCAACATAACTGTACTTAGGTACTTGCTAGGCACTATGTAATAGAAGCAGATTTTAAAACACAATACTCTCCTAGATTTGTCTGAGATTTATATTTTGAGTACATTTGCTAAATGTTGCACCTGCTTATGACAAAGCAGTCACAGATAGCTATAGTGCATTCTAAAAATAGCTCTGCTTTGGCTGTGCCTGGTTAATATGCATTAAACTAGGTAGACATGAAAATCAAAATATGTTTGACTCTCACAGCCTGATTATTCAGGTACAGACAGTTAATTTAGAACTTGTAGAATATATTTAACAACTGGCCTCTAAAGGAAAAAATACTGTTGTCTTAGAATATGTTTTACACATTTACTGGGTCATACTGAAGAACTTCATTAGTGGTACAGCATGTCAAAATTAGTCACTTAAGAATGTAAACAGCTCCAGTAACAGGAATGAGCATGCCTGTGGCCATCTGCTTTGTATTTTTGCCCTGCTTTTTCACTGTAGGCATTGATTTTTGTTCACTCATCCAGATGATCATAATATTTGAATTGGCTGAAGGTCCCAGAGTGGCGCAGAGCTGGGGATGTCAACAGATTGCCGTGCCTTCCGGAGAGGGCACAGGGCTCGCTGCTCAGCAGGGAGAAGCAACTGCAACAGCTGGTGCAACCCAGGACCATATTCTTCCAGCTTCTCTTCTTATTTTAGTACAGATGCGAGAGGCAACCTGTCCCATCATTATTAGCAAAGGCATCCTGGCACAAGCATACTTCCCTGCGTTGGCAATCAGCAGCAAGTTCATCCATTAAAGGCTGTCTTCTACATCTTTAAATAATACAAAAAAGACAGCAGATCTAACATTAGTTGCTAATAATTGCACTTATAACAACATGCTTTATTTATTTATTTTTTATTTCAAAGCTATGTTTTGCATATATCCAAAGAAAACATGCATATAAATTAAAAAAAAAAGAAAAAAAAATATATGGCAAATGTTAATACTATCAACAAAAATTCAGATGATTATTTTATAGGCAAAACTTAAATATATTCACTACATCTATGTCTAAACACAGCTATAATTGAAAATTCAGAGATTAAAAACAAATTATATGTAACACCCTTAGAGAAAGGTAAACATATTGCACAATGACATGACTCATTTGTACTTCACCTAGAAAACAACATTAATGGTGTATCTCATAAAAGAGAGCCAGTATCTATTATAAAAATATGCCAATTCACTAATGCAGATAGAAATGTGATAGCCAGCTAAAAAACACTTACAAAGAATTAAAAACACTTGCAAGCATGGATACCAAAGCACACACAGACACACACACACACACACACACACACACACACACACACACACACACACACACACACACACACACACACACACACACACACACACACACACACACACACACACACACACACACACACACACACACACACACACACACACACACACACACACACACACACACACACACACACACACACACACACACACACACACACACACACACACACACACACACACACACACACACACACACACACACACACACACACACACACACACACACACACACACACACACACACACACACACACACACACACTCACACTCACACACACTCACACACAGGTAAAAGTCAAGCATATCCATGTGCAAAATGACAACTTCACAGCCTGTATTGTAAAACATTTTATGGATTGTAATCGTGGTTGCTTCTTACTTTGTCATCATCAAGGGATGACGACCATTCCTTTCGCAAACAGTAACCAGTTCTTTGAACATTGCAGGAATACTTGTTCTTCCAAAATAATGTCCGAACACAACAAATTAACTCTGCAAACATTCAATGACCAAATAGACCATATACACAATTCTGAAACAGTATGTCAGAATATTGTGCATTTGTAAGGCTGAAATATAATTTTATTGAAAAACACCCAAAGGTATTATCATATAAGAAACAAAATTCTGGCCTTTTTATCTATTATATGGATGCAAGCAAATGTGATGATATCTGAAGAGATGGCCCCAACTGCACCACAAAGTCCCATCAGATAGTAAGCAGCCCAGCACTTTCATATAATAAATCTGAATGATTTCTATAACTGGGATGACATTGGCTGATATTGTCTGGATAGAGAAATGGTGCAGGCTGTACACAGTATGTGAGTACAAAAATATAGCAGCATAAATCCTGTGGGAGAACCCTCTTGAAACAAAGGTACGCATGCTGCTTTTATGCCAGTGATTAGGATACTCAATCACAATAGGGTGATGTGTCACCAGCTGCAGCTTTACATGTTTTAGATAAGTTTCTGTGACATGCATATGTACCCATGAATACCAGCTGAGTGAAATGGTCCTGAAGGGATGCTGTGATATAGTCTACCTTCCAAGAATGCTTGCAGCCTTTGTTGGTGTGCCTGTTGATCTTAAGAGCATGTTTACCGAAGATAATTAAAAAGCTTATAAATTGGAAGAGTTGCCTTTCTCTGAATTACAAGCTCTTGTACTGTGGTTACAGTCACAGCCCTTAAGGCCAAACACAATGCCAGACACACTAGTCATTGGTGACTCCATAGTCAGACACACTGACGTCCCGCTCACCAGACTGAGTAAGGAGAAGGTCACAGTAAGCTGCCTGTCGGGCGCTAGAATCCGCCACATAACGCAAGCACTCAGGTCTCTCAACAGCAGGTACAAATATGACTCAGTCATTGTCCACGCTGGTGTAAACGACCTGAGACGTACCTCCTTGGACTACATGAAAAGAGACATTGAGGAGCTCTCTGATTATGTAGCCCAGGCAGGTATGACCCTGACCTTGAGCAGTATCCTACCTTCACCAAGAATGATGCCACAATACAGAGATAAGATGATCAGCTTTAACAATTGGCTTAAACACTGGTGTCATTCAAAGGGGATCCAGTGTCTGTCTGCCTGGGATGACATGCTGGACAAGCCACGCTGCTTCGCAAGGGATGGCTTGCACCTGTCACCCTGGGATTCGGATATTGGCAAAGGCTCTTGCCACCCCCATAGTGCCTTTTTAGGCAAGGCTCAAATTCTAAACCTACCACCCTAGAACACAAAAAGGAAAAAACTAAGGGTAATGCTGCTCAATGCCAGAAGTCTAAATCTCAAAATGCACGCACTCGAGGCCCTTCTCAGTATGGAGAACATCGATGTTTGTGCTGTGACAGAAACCTGGTTCAAGGCTCCTGAGAGCACCCCAGCTATCAGGTTTTACCTCATATCATGCGTTCCGCCCCAAAATCCGGACAATACCAAGAAAGGAGGGGGTATCCATATTCATCAAGGACACCCACACCTCAAGACTGGTGGCAACGCGATGCATCGGAGACCATCCAGGTGCAATTAACCATAGGCAAGACTGCTCTGCAAATTGTAGCATGTTACAGGCCACCCTCACAAACTCAGGAACCTCACATGACCTTCCTGAAAACACTAGAGGGGATAAATGTATCACCAAACACCATCATACTAGGTGACTTCAATTACCCTAATATAGACTGGGAACACTACTCAAGCCCAAACACCCTAGCCCAAAAGTTCCTGGAATTCATAAACTCAAATGCCATGGAACAACTAGTCACCATCCCCACAAGAGGAGATAACATACTTGATCTCATCATCACGAACATGGGAGCACAATGTTCAACACCGGAGGTGTACCCCTCACTGGTGAGATCAGACCACAACTAATCTCGCTGGAGGTCCTCATCCCACCCCACCTGAAATAAAAAGACCACAGTAAAGAACTTCTCAAAAGCCGACTTCACACTTCTAAAGACTAGTGTGGTCTCCTTTAAGGCCCCGAGCGTGAAAACAGTACTCAAGCCGCTGAATCACTTACAAATGCCTTCTACCAGCACCTGCAGGACTGCATGGATAAGGCAATCCCAAGCAAAACAAAGACTCTTTGTACCAAAGGCAAGCGTCCAGTCTGGTGGACCCCAGCCATAAACAAACTCTACAACAAAAGGAGGAAGCTACTACAAGATAGAGCAAAATCCTTAAAAGGTAAGACACCCTTGATCACTATAAGTAAAAACTAAGAGCTCTCATAAAATCATCCAAAGCAAATTTCGAGAGAAAACAGCTAAAGACTCAAAAGACAATCATAAGGCCTTCTTTAGCTATGTTAGAAACCTGGGAGGAAACTCCCAGATATGCTCAGAACTAGTTCAAAATGATGTGAAGATTATTGATCCTACAGACATTGCCAACATACTGGCTGACAGGTTCAGTGCAAACTTCCCCCTCCCCAAAGGAGAGATATCTATACCAAACGATTGCAGCCCCCAAACATCTCCAGCCCAAGTGAGAACTGCTCTCTCCAAAGCAAAAACACAGGAACCAAGGGACCTGATGGTGTCCCCGGCAGTGAGCTGCATGAACTCAATGAGGAATTAAACCCACAGCTAGGACAGCTGTTTAATCAAAGTCTTACCTCTGGATACGCACCCAGGAGTGGCGCACTGCAATTGTGGTACCACTTCACAAAGGTGGTGCCTCCACCGACCCTGGAAATTACCGCCCATTAGCTTGACAAGCCTTATCTGCAAAGCCATGGAGAGGATCATAATGGACCTCATAAATAAAGACATAGGGAATTTGCAGACTTTGGATCCAACCCAGTTTGGCTTTGTCAAAGGCAGATCATGCCTTTTAAACTTGGTTGACTTTTGAAACAGTCACCAAAGCCATTGATGAGGGAAAGGCAGTCCATACAGCCTACCTTGATCTGGCTAAGGCCTTGATACAATACCCCACTCGGGTATCATTGAAAACTCATCAGCTTAAATGTCAACCCATACATCACAAGATGGGTTGCAAACTGGCTGAGTGACAGAACCCACAGGGTCAGAGTTGCTGGCGCCATGTCAGACTCAAAGCCTGTCACAAGTGGTGTCCCACAGGGCTCAGTCCTGGGCCCACTCTTGTTTGGCATCTACTTTTCAAGTACAAGCAAACACAGGAGGGTTATGGCTGACAAAGTTTGCAGATGACTGCAAACTGGGCCATAGTAGAAAACACATCTGATACAGATATCCTTCAGAAGGGTCTCACAGAAACGGATAACTGGTGCCAGAGCCACGGCCTAAAGTTAAATGCCAAAAATGCATAGTCATACCCTTCGGGAAAAACAAGGTTACCCCTAGCTACCAAATAGGTGGCAATCCACTGAGCACAGAAGAAGTTATCAGGGACCTGGGGACCCAGGTTGATAGTAGTCTGTCATTCGACACCCATGTAGCTAAAGTAGTTAGGAAGACCTTCTACATTGCCCACCTTATCATGAAGGGATTCTCATCTAGATCAAGGGAGGTCATAGTCTCCCTTTACTCATCACTCATCAGACCAATGATTGAGTACAATGCCCCATTCGGAATGTATCTGACCCGACGCTTGCAGCAGCTGGGGAGGCCGCAAAGTTCCTCACCAAAAGGATAAAGGGTCTCAAAATCTGTCCTATGCTGCCCGACTGAAAGAACTCCAGCTCTATTCAGTCGCACCGCTTGCTCAGAGGTGACCTTTGCCTAACATACAAGGCCATGTCAAACCCAGATTTGATGAATATGCTTCACCTCAAAAATCTAGATCCATCAGAGCCACAAGGGCGGAGACTTAAACCTTGACACGGCTATTAATAGGACGTGCTGGAGGGATAGATTCATCACCCAAAGACTCCCTATGCTGTGGAACAAAATCCCGGTACATGTGAGGCAGAGCACCTCGCTGGCCTTGTTCAAGAGAAATCTTGACCAATGGATGGGAGATCACAGATATACCCCAGGGATAACCTCAGTGTCACTGCTCGACAGAGGCACAGCAAAATAATGGGTATAGTTCCCCATACTAAAGGGGTGGCGTAAGCCACAAAACGATGGGCTAGGCTTGTAAATGCCCTCGGGCAGATAGCCTAGTATGAACCTATGAATCTATGAACCTATGGTATCAAAGCATAGTTTCCACCATAGTATTCAACGTATGTGCATAATGCCCATGTAAAGAAAATGCACAGCTTACACCAGCTCTTTACTGAGTGACATATACTATGTGACCATCTAGTAGATGAGTATTCAGAAAATGTGTTAAGAAGTGATAATAAAATTTACTGCACAGAGACAGTACAATATAGTATAATGTCTTTATTTTTCTAGTCACAGCTGATAGTGGATATATTCTGGGCTGTCACATATTATCCATTCTGTTGGTCAGGAAATGCAACAGATGTATAATGAAGCACACAGGCTGATATGGGCATTTACTGACTGACAATATATTATAGATGGTCATTGCATGAACCATGCTGTATAATATGAAAACATGGAACTCTCTCACACCAACTCCAATAACCAGAGCAAGAACTTCAGCTGGACAAAGATGATGAGAAGGTTAAAGATCATTTTGAGGCATGACATCAATTTATTTGGAATGGTGGGTGCATTATACCCAGCACAAGAAACACAACATGGGCTGGTAAGAAACTAAGTACCATGGCATGCAATATATGTACACAGTACACGATAATAACATGGTGGCTGCACACTAGATATTGCACTAATGTGATGTACCCACAGACCCTGCTGTCAGGTGAAAGTCCTCAGTAACATTAAATATTAACATTACTCAAAGCATCACACATATATCACCAACTACCATTATTCCAACAAGTGCTAGGGGCCATACATCTCAACTGTACAGATTTTCACAGAATGTCCAGATTTTTGCCTAATATTTTTGGCCCTATTTTCATAAAATCATGGTTTTCTGGCAAATTAGTGGCAAATCATTAAAGAGTGAACTTAAAAAATGACAGACATTTGGGTTTCAGACTTCATACCCTTGAGAAAATTCATGTCAATGCAAAACCAGTTATTCTATCAACTTTCTAAGTTTGTAAGGGCAATATTTATAAATTGTCCCTATTTCTGAGCCTTTGTCCCACTTTTATTTATGTCTTTGTCCAGAGATCTTGCTCTAAGAGGTTGAGAGGTATGGCTAGGGTACAAAGAATGCAGACAGAACAGCACACACCTATTTTACCACAGGATGAGTGTCCCTAGACATACTAATGATAGCCACCTCTTTCAATATGACCTCCCATGTAAAGAAAATGGAGGTGTTCCATATCAGTTGGGAAAGCCACTATAACAAATTATGCAATGATTTACTGTGGGCAGAAGGAGAAGTTTGTCTTACTGAAATGTTAGGGTGTAGACTCAGAATATGTGAGCTGGGCTGAATAAAGGGCAGTTCCCTGTGATTTCTCCTATTAACCCGGTGCACTTGGGCATTCTGAGGCAGTGTAGCAACTGCCTCATGTACATAGACAACCCTGTCCTCTTACCTCCCAACACTCAGACTTGTGAGAGATGCACTTATATCACCAAATTGGAAGCAATGCACTTTCCAGCCAAGACTGGACTAGCTGGTCAAGAGGAGAAGGTCAACACCTGCACCACACAACATGGAACACATAGCCCTCCAGATCACCCACCATCACAGCTCTCACATAAAAACACAAACCACACACCCACTTTCATGGAGAGTCTCAATAGAAATTTACCCAAACAGCAAAGACCTCCAAGACAGAAACGCACTCGACCACCACAACACAGCACAAACCACAGGACACATAGCTCACCTCCACAGTTTGCCCCTCAGCCTAAGCCCCTAAGGCTAAACATCTTGCCCAATACACTAATCATAGGTGACTCAATAGTGAGCCACACAGATGTCCAACTCACTATGTTGAATGAGGAGAAGGTAACAGTCAGCTGTCTATCAGGTGCCAGAATCCGACACATAACACAAGCACTCAGTTCATTCCACAACAAGTACAAGTATGACTCTGTCATTGTACAGGTGGGTGTGAATGACCTGAGATGCACCTCCCTGGACTACATGAAAAGAGACATGGCGGAGTTCTTGAATTATGTGGCCCAGGCAGGTATGACCCTAGACCTGAACAGTATCCTACCATCATCCAGAATGATACCGCAGCACAAACAAAAAAATCATTAACTTCAACAATTGGCTAAGTTTCTGGTGTCATTCTAAGGGGATCTAGTATCTGTCTGACTGGAATGACATGACTGACAGACCTCAATGCTTTGCCAGAGATGGCCTGCATCTGTCACCCCTGAATTTCTTGGTACTGGCCACAAGCTATAACAATGCAAATCTGCAATCATGCAGTCATGCTGGAAGATGCTGAAAATGGATGCCTCATGGAGCACATCAGAATTGCACTGTAATGGAGACCTGGTGCACGTGAATGCATGCAATGGATAGCTGAGCACCTCCTGGCAGTACAACTACAAACCATTCCTGGATTCACAAACATTAAGGTCAAAACTGAAGCATAAAGCATATTCCATATAAGTATAGGATGATACATACACCTCCAGACCATATCAGACCAGCAAAGATGGATATATCATCACTATAGATAGCCACACATGTACCATAGACACAACTCAGGTCCCAAAACATAATCTGGTAATATCGTCTCCCAACCCTATTCCATCACTCAAATAGACATCAACTACTCTATCAACCACCATCCATGTCCCTAGACATAAACTTCAACATCTAACACATCAACTACATAAACCACAACCCACCACACCAACTTTCCCTGAATTTGCCAGTTCCAATGCCTCAGACCAACAACCACCCTTCCCAACTTATTACTAACATGGGTGACTGCTGCTCTACACACCAGCATTCCTGACTGTTGGCTCTTCTACACCAGTAGTCAATCCCCTGACAATGACTGTTGCTCTACACATCACCCACATCCCAATCGGGTCACCCACCTTGCTCAACCCCTACCATGTTGACTCCTTCTCCCAGTGAAAGCCTTGAAAACTTTGACATGAACTCCTGAAAGCACACATGCTAATGAAAACAGCACACATAAGTAAATCAACTTACACCAATGCAAAATCATACACCAATGCACTGTCATAAACATAATACACAGAACAGAGACCCATACCCAACAAAACATTTACCTAGCCCAACTGCCAACTATTAATAAACTTACGCAAAGTTAAGAGAGAGAAAGAAAGAAAAAAGAAAGCTCAAAAACAAAAAAAAAGATTGACAAAAATCAAACAAAACTCCTCAATAAAACAAAAATCAATCAAAGGCATAAAGGCAGCTCCAAAGGCAACCAAAGGCACAAACACAAAAAAACAAAAACAATATAAAAATATCAAGAACCTGCACAGCAATACCCAGATTTGCAGATTTATTTACAATACAGGTTATATATCCTTTTGTAATTTATATTAATATGAACAAATGAGAGAAAGACAGGGAGAAAAATGGAGGAGAAACCCCCCCGCCCCCCCTATTCCCCACACTCTGAGTTCATATAACAGTGAGGAAAGGGCAAATATTCCAACTTTCACTGTACCAAGGGCCCAAAAACAAGTTCGCTCCTGAAAACAAGTTCTCTTGTGACATGTGATTATTCAACATTTTTCTCATTTTTAATATAATCCAGATTTGCTCTGAGTTATTGCCAAATCTTGCTGCACAATGGCAATAGCTATACTGAGCCAGAGCCAACAGATATTGCCAACTAGCCAAGATCAACACCCAACTTACCCTTTACTCTCCCCAAAGGACCAATCACAATCACAACTGGAAAAATGCCCAACACCCCAACATTATAGCAGCATAGTTAAAACTGCATTAACTCTACAGCACAAGGCCCATCCCCCGGGACCCAGTAATATCCTGGCTTGTCACCTAACATAACTAAAAAAAAACTGGCACCATTTGTGTTGTGCTGTTCTCACACAGCCTTAGCCTTCTCAGGCTCTGTCCCTATACTGAACTGCTACAGTCAGTCATATCTATAAAAAGAGGGGAGGAGGACAGACCCTGGGAATTATCACCCCATTAGTCTGATGAGTCTGATATGTAAAGTTATGGAGCACATCATCATGGACATGATTAACAAAGATATAGGAAATCTGCAAACTCTAGACCCCAAGCAACTTGGCTTTGTGAAAGGGAGATTATGCCTGCTCATCCTGGTTGACTTCTTTGAGTCAGTCACCAGGGATGTGGATGAAGGTAAGGCAGTGCATGCAGCCTACCTCGGTCTGGCCAAGGCTTTGATACCATTACTCACTGAGGAATTATTGCTAAACTCAACAAACTAGGCATCAACCCCTATATCACTAGGTGGGTTGCAAATTGGTTCACAGATAGAACACACAGTGTGAAAGTAGCGGACTGCAAGGCAGACTGCTGACCAGTCATGAGTGGAGTCCCACAGAAATAGGTCCTGGGTCCTCTTCTGATTGGCATCTACTTCTCAGAGTCCAGGTCAACACAAAGGGACTCTGGCTGACCAAGTTCGCAGATGACTGCAAGCTGGGAGCCATTATTAACTCCCCAAGTGATGCAGAAATCCTATAGAAAGGCCTTACTGAGACCAATGACTGGTGTCAAAAACATGGCCTTAAGATTAATGCCAAAAGATGCGTCACCCCCTTTGGTAAACACTCAGTTCCCACTAATTACCACATTGATGGGAGCCTACTGAACACTGATGGCATTATAAGAGATCTGGCAACCTCTCCTTCAACCACCACATTGCCACTGTGGTCAGAAAGTCCTTCTATGTGGCACATCTCATTACCAAGGGTTTTTGCATCCAGGAAGAAAGAGATCATCATCTCTCTCTACTCTTCCCTCATTAGACCAATCGTTGAGTATAATGCCCCATTTGGCATGCACCTCAATAGACACCTGCAACAGCTGGAGAGGCCAAAGTACCTCACAAAGAGGATCCTAGGCATTAAACACATGTCCTACACAGACAGACTCAAAAGACTCCAGCTATTATCTGTCTCATATCGGCTACTTTGAGGCGAGCTCTGCTTGACTTACAAAGCTATGTCTGACCGAGCTCTGTTAGAAAAGCTACAGCTAAAGAATTCCCAATCCTTCCGTGCCACACACTCCAGAGACGTCAACCTCATTGCCACAATCAACAGAACATGCTGGAGGGACAGTTTCCTCACCCAGAGACTGCCCATGCTCTGGAACAGACTTCCCATACATGTCAAGCAGAGCACCTCACTGTTCCTCTTCATGAGTAATCTTGATAGAGGCACTGGGAACTAACATCGGGTGGCACAATGCCAGGGCACTTCTATGGGATAGGCTTGTAAAGGCTCCAGGGCCATTAGCCTAGTACACACCTATGCATCTATGAATCTATGAAGAAGTAAGTAATCTGGAACCATCTTTTATAATTTATAATCTAGAACCATATCATGTAGAGTGACCATGTCATAGTGTACACTGGATTGTTGAGAGACTACAAGGACTAGACACTTAGTAGATAGCACCAGCAAGTAGCACTGGAATTGTTTATGATCCCAAGCTTATTCATGCTCCTTATTATGGACCACAACTCACAAGCTAGATAACCCAAGGAGACACAGGCTAAACATCCATCCAAAAGAGATGTGTTGTTCTGTTTTATGCAGTTGGAAGATATGTGGTATATCGAATTAAAAGGGTAATGAGCGAGGTAAAAGAATCTGCATGACAAATGGCCCACTTTATATTAAGTGTTCAGTCTGATGATTAAAGACCTCGTGGAGAATAGACCACATCTGACAAGTGTCTGCAATTCTTACCCAGCATCATGGCAAACCCACTGACATCAAGGGAGCCTCACCACCATCATCAAACACCTGATGCTCATCTGCATTGTATGAACTTGATAGAGTTCTAGTCTGTCTCCTCACAACCTAACACTATGGTGCTTTTTATATCAGATGGTATACTGATAGGGGTTGGTACTCTAGCCAAATACACCTCTGTGAGTGTTAAAAATGACAGTCACACTATGGTTCTTACTTTGGCTGCTGTGCAGGAAAATGTTACTGAATGGGAATCTATTATGTGCTCTGCCACAAATAGTGAAAATTCACAGGATACAACCATTGTAACACAAATTACATTGCATGCATATTTCCTGGTAATCAGTTAAATTTTACTGTTCTTGCATTGATCTAGCATTTCTCCTTTTGAACTCAATTCTTTTTCCATTTCTCTCTATAACCTACATCCTAATGTAATATTTGTTCTCCTTTTGCCAGTGGTGACTGGTGACTTCAAATCAAAGGGACCTACAGGAGACAGCTGAATGGGTGGGGTCAGTGGGAAGGGGTGTGGTCAACTAGAAAGGAAAGGAGTTATGCTCAAAACCACAAAAACTGGGGTTTTAATTAACTATGCTGCCCTAGGTGCCAAACCATCATTATGAGAGTCCAATCAAGACAAAATGAAGTGGAGAAGAAAAAAAAAGTATTTCAATGCATTGGCTGTATGACAGCTTACTTAACATCCAGATGGAAACAAAAAGGTTGTGAGGCATGAAAAAATAAATTACTTTTTAAATGCATAACTGGAATGCCAGTCAAAATCAAGTGTAAAAAAAACAAGCATCACTCAACTCAAACCACTTCTCCTTGCACTGCAGTTCTAATTATAATTTATATTCAGCTTTATAAAAGTGCCAAATAACATGCTGAAAGTAGCAATCTCTGTGATACCCCCACTTGTAAAAATGTTTCTTATCCAAAAAAGACCTGCCGCCTGACAGCAACTATCTACTTGTTTTATCGGGAAAATATGATCAAAGTAAAAAATGAACAACAAACAAGAAACAAACTCAAGATAAATTGCTTAAAGGATTACTGAACATGTTAGGGACATCACATGATAGACTGGCATTTGGTTTAGGTTATGTGTAAAGCCTGTAAAGATGGCTGCAAGTCTCCAACAAATGTAATGAGCTTCTGAAGATAATGTAATCCTGTTCTTTATTACAAATACTGTCATATGCATTTCAATACCTAAGTGTCAAAGGAAAAATATACTTTAAAAATGATCACTACATGGTAGGTTCAGGTTAAGGCACTTTAATCTTGCAGCAAGGAGACAAAAATGTGCTAATACAGAGTTTGTCTAACTAAAATCAGGAAGTAAATTAATCTTTATACACTTTCTAACAAGACATTGCCTACCAAGCTGATGTAGCAGATCGCAAGTTTTAACATCATCATTACATAGCAGCTGTTTATCCATAATTTTCTGCTTGCACTATCAATTTTATGAAAAACTTCCTAAGAAAAACAATGTGGCCTTGGTAACCACCGGTTAGATACAGTTTCCCACTATGTTATGTTTCTATTCAAGGTATTACAGCTAATTCGAGCACAAAGCAAGTACAGATTCTTCAAGCAGTCCTTTGTCTTATGTATCTCTTATTCTTCCGCAGCTGTGCATGTTCTCATAACACGAACAGAGCTGATTGTTCAAAATCATAACATTATAGAATATAGTATTGTTTCATTTATTACTTCCTGACCTAGCAGATAATCACCTGCTTCTCAGTATATTTCCAAAAGGCATAAACATGAATTTTGCTGTGCTAGCAATTACTAGGTCAGGGGGCATCTTGCAAGTTTTCAGAAAGCATACTGCAGTTTCAAAAAGCAACTTATAATTTCACACAGAATTAAGCTGTATATAAAATAGAATGAAAACGTGTTAATTCTTTAAGCTTCTAATAAGCATTAGACATATACATAAATGCATATTTCTCTGACATTTCCCCCCTGTTAATACTTTTTATTTTATTTTCAAAAGCATAAACAGTTTACTTCTTCTCCTAACCTCTTCCATTCCGGATTTGCAGTTAAGAGAGTCATATAGTTTAGACTTATGAAAGCATTTCAGTTTTCAACAACTCTTCAATTTCAGTACTGTGATACAAAGTCTCAGAAACTGACATATCTATAAAATCTTTGATTAACTTTTTCATGCAAGGAATACCACAACAAATGCATGCTCCTAATAGGAGTAATCCCACACAAATGGCAATCAGGATGTTCATTAGGATGGAACCCCACCCTCCAAACAAATTCTGGAAAAAGTCCATCAGTGGGTTTGGGCCTGGTTTGGTCATGGTCGACACTTGCTGGATCACCTCAAGATGGTCGTTTATCTCATGCTGGTTGTTAGGAATATACGAACAGAATTCTTCGCTGATTAAAGTGCACGTACCACCTCTCGCCACTAGGGTGAAGTCGAGCCATGCAGTTTTGAAGTACCACAGTTCTCATAGCATTTAGTTCATCAGTCACTAATTCGAGAGCAGAAAAAGTTGCATTGCTCATAACTTCAAGAAGTTTAGACAGTTTTCTCAGCTCCAAAACTGATTTCACTGTGCCATATGCAGGGGCTATGCCTGCCCATGATATAATAGTGTTACTCAAGTCCATATGTGTCAGTTTATCTTTGTTTTTCACGGAGTTATGGTTTCTCCACCCTGCTTCGATTTGTCCCACTGGATTCTCGGGTCTCTTGATTGGACTTCTAGGTTTACTGCTAACCTCTCTGACATTTCGAATTTTCCCCTGAGGCAAAGCTGCAGTGTGTCGTATGGCCGGAACCAGGTAACCCAAAAAACAACTGCCGGACCAATTCTCAGGTAGCCATTTATATGATTTTTTCCCACAAACAAAATAACAATTCTCTGCTTTAGTATTGATATATGCTCACCCTGCATGAAACATTTTTTTGTCAATAATAGAAAGTTGCTTCAAAAGAACAGGATTATGCTGTATTTCACTAACAGTTCTCTTCATTTTTTCAAAATATGAGTCATAGTTTGTATCACATATAGTTTCTGCCTTATTATCCTCAATATAACATTTATATGAAACAATCACATTGCAATTGGTCCAACCCACCTGAATAGTGTCATTTTTATAAAAAACATCCAATCCCTGTCACAAGACAAAATAGCATTGTACCTACCTAAAATCAAGTTTTCCCAGGTCTCATTGACCCCTAGGGGGACAGCAGTCATCAATAATCCCCCGTATGCTGTTGGTATAGCTGTGCAAATCCAGCAGTTCGAAACATTTAAAGTCTCAGCATACACATAATTAATTGCTTGGTAAGTGTTAAAGTTTGGATGCCAGTCTATGAGTAATGCATCACGTTTGTTCAGTTCAACTCGTGTGGCTGGAAAAAGGAAAGGCCACAGCAAAAAGATCAATGTTATCAGTATAGCTATCAGAATAATCATGCAAATTGTCTGAGGTTGTTCTGCATCTCTGTTTCCTCTATACCTGGTCATTTTGTTCTCGTTGTACAACAGTAACAAGGTTTTTGTCCAGTTCAAATTTCTTAACCAGTTTACAGTGTGTCAGATGAATCCAGGACGCTCACTCTGTGATCTTGACTGCAGTGGGTGTTGACAGTAGCACCTGGTATGGTCCTTCCCACTTTGGAGAACTCCAGTTCTTTTTCTTGACAACCTTCACCCAGACCCAGGTGCCTGGGGCTACTGCTGCTTCCGATGGTTTCATTTGCTCTTTATCTGAAACAGAATTTAACTGTTAAAGTTTGTTGTTCAAAAATCGCCTCATATACTCTGCAAGTGAACTGTCAGCCTCCTGGTCTGCAGGCATGAGAGGTTTCCACTGAGGTGTATAATATGCCCTCCCAAACAAAATTTCAAAATGAGTTAACCCTTTTACATTTGGAACAGTTCTCATACTCAACAGTGCCAGAGGCAGACAGTGCACCCAGTTCTTTTGTGTCTCACTGATCAACTTCCTAAGTTTGTTTTTCAAAACTCCATTATGCCTCTCTACTAATCCTGCAGATTGGGGGTGGTATGCACAATGGTTTTTCAGTGAAATCCCAAAATAACGGCTCAATTGTTGTATAGTTTGATTTACAAAGTGTGTGCCATCGTCACTATAAATCCTTTCCGGTATACCAAATCTAGGAATAATTTCTTTAACGAGGACTTTTGCAACATTAGCTGCATCTGGATTTTTAGTCGGAAAAGCTTCCACCCATTTGGAAAACATATCTATAATGACAAGGCAGTACTTTTTATTTTCACATTTGTTCAGCTCTATAAAATCCATACAGATAGTATGGAACGGATACGGTGGTGTAGGGAAACTCCCTTGCTTAGGCTTCAATGCCCCCTGTGCATGATGCTTGTTACAAACATGGCATGCTGCACAAACATTTTTTGTGTAGTTTGTAAATCCATACGTTGTAAACACTCGATTCATTAACTGTATCATCCCCCCTGTTGAGACATGGCACTGCCCATGGCTCAACAAAGCTGCATATCTAAACAAGTTAGATGGTAAAATCGGTTTCCTCTCTTTGGAGATGTACAGCCCTTTCTCATGAATTGCTCCTCGTTTTATCCATTTTTGTTTTTCTGCATTTGTAGTAAGTGTCTGCATTGTTTTTAACATTTCTAAGTCTAAAATCTCAGATGGTTGTAATTCCTCACTCAAAAGAAATACTTCTGAAGCTGAAGCTGCTTGTTTTGCAGCTATATCAGCTCTCGCATTTACCTTTTGAAATCCTATCCTGTTGTTTGGTATGAGCTACGCATTTACAAATAGCTACTTTCTGAGGTAACTGAATAGAGTCTAACAAATCTAAAATAAATTGTGCATGATTAATTGGTTTACCAGTAGATGATATCATTCCTCTATTTTTCCACTGCTGCGCAAAAACATGTACAGTAGAAAAAGCATACTGGCTGTCAGTAAAAATGTTCACTCGTTTACCCTTTGCCAAGGTACATGCCCTTGTTAAAGCAATCAATTCTGCTGCTTGTGCAGATAAGTTGTGCGGTAAAGACTTTGCTTCTAAAATCTCAGTATCAGAAACTACTGCATACCCCACTAGATTCTGTCCTGTAGGACCCCTCCTACACGAACCATTCACATAGTATGTCACCTCAGCATCATCCAAGGGAACATCTGTGAGATCTTTTCTAGGTAGTGTCTTTTGCTCAATCTCCTGCAGGCAGCAGTGTGGTTTGCCATCTGCAGGGGTTGGGAGCAAGGTTGATGGATTCAAAGTTGTGCATCATTCAATTGTCATATGAGGTTGGCTCAACAGTATAGTCATACAGGAAAGATGTCTAGCAGGAGAAAGATATGCTACTTTTTCTTGCAGTAAAATAATCGCGACTGCATGAGGCACTCTCAATGTGAGAGGGTGGAATAACACTACTGAGGCTGAAGCCTGCACTGCCATTGCAGCTGTGACTACTGCTTGCACACAGTGGGGCAGGGATCGCGCCACTGGGTCTAGCTGTGATGAATAGTAAGCTACGGGGTGTTGTTTGTCACCATGCTGCTGTGTTAACACTGATGTCATATAACCCTGCTTACAATCTACAGTTTGGAAAAATCGCTTATGATAGTTCGGTAATCCTAAAACTAATGACGATGCTATCAGTTGTTTCAATTTGCAGAAAGCTGATTCTGCTTCTGGTGTCCACTGTAATAAATATTGTGCTGCCATAGACTTCTTGAATATCAAGTTAGTCAGTGGAGCAGATTCCAAGGCATAGTTTGGAATTCAACTCCGACAAAAATTAGTAGTACCTAGGAAGGACATCATTTCCTTCTTGGTAGTTGGTTTGGGTGCTTGTAATATTGCTGTTTTTCTGTCTTCATCCAATATTCTGCCTTCTTTGGATATTACCTATCCCAGGTATTTGACCTGTTTTTTCCAAAGTTGCAGTTTATTTTTGTTTACCTTGTGTCTTTGAGTAGCTAGAAATTGTAGTAATGCTATGGTATCTTCTTTGCATTCTTGCTGGGTGGGGGCTGCCAGCAGAATGTCGTCTATATAAAGTAAAATCTGGCTGCCTTTCAGTGGGATAAATCCTGCCAGGTTACTTGCCATTTCCTGTGCAAATATTGTTGGACTCTCACAATATCCCTGTGGTAGTCGCATATATGTGTACCTTTTCCCCTGAAATGTAAATGCAAACCAATGCTGGCTGTCAGGGTGTATCCGTATTGAGAAAAACACATTGCCAATATCTACCACAGAAAAATACTTTTGTTGAGGTTTCAAATCATTTAATAAGGTGTGTGGATCTGGCACCATAGGTGCCCTAGGTATAACTGCGTCATTTACAGCTTGTAAATCTTGGACCATACGCCATTCTCCATTTGCTTTCCTAACAGGAAATAAGGGTGATTTACATGGTGAATCGGGAGATTCTATCAATACTCCTTCCTTAAGTAAGGCTGCTATTATAGGTTTGATTCCTACTTCTGCATCCTTTCTCAATGGATACTGTCTCTTTTGAGGTCTAAATGCTGACTTTGGCATGACAGTGACTGGTCCTGCTGTACGAATAAGTCCTACATCTGATTTTCCTGTTGACCAGAGAGTCTCTGGTATGTCTCGTAAGGCTTTTTCTTCTTCCTCTAGTAAGAGTGCTACTCAGCTGTCCTCACTTGCCTGCAAGTGTACAGCTGGGTGTGTCTGTGTTATCCAATTCAACTTCTGCTTTTGTACTCCCTGTTCTGAAAGTTCTAATTCTGTCTGTTTTTCCCACCTTGTGACTTTTCCTCCTAGGTCTGCCCACTTCACATTTTTATCTTTAGTCAAACTCACATGTGGTAATCGATTAGATTTGTAAAGTGCTAGGAATTCCTGGGACAATGAACAGCTTACTACACTGTTTCCTTCTGTGTCCCAGTACAGATTTCGTAATACTAATCTGTTAGCATGGTTTCTAAACAGTTCTTGCTCATATTCTTTATCAGGTCCTGGTCTGCTACAGTAATATAGAGTGCAATGCAACAAATGCTGTTTATCAGTGTCAAGGGAGGGGGATTTACTGATGGCTATGTTCATCAGTTATTTGGTTACTGCCCCTGGACCAGTCGTAACCAAGTCCTGGCTGTACCAATAAAATGTTTCACCCTCCGGTCGCACTGCAAAAGTATCCATTTGTCACTGTGCTTCCATACCTTGTATAGTTGGAACTACTGCTATGCCAAATATCTGCATTAGGTCTCTGCCCAAAATATTTACTGGGCATTTTGCAGAAACAACAATTTTGCTTTTCTGGGTCATCCCTGAAACAGGGTCAGTTATTGCTATGTTGTGGGAGAGTGGCTCCCGATACAGCTGTCCATTAGCTGCTTTCACTAATATGTAATCAAGTGATTCTGAATTTTCTGGTAGTTTGGAAGGATGTATCAGGGTCCGTAAAGCCCCTGAGTCACACAGGAATTTAACTTCCCTCCCCTCTACCAGAAGTGCAACTTTTGGTTTTGTGTCTGCTCAATAATGCCAAGTCTAAAATTTCATTTTCTTCATTATCTGTGATTTCATGCACATCCTCTATTTCTTCTATCACATTCTCTACTCCTTCTATCACATTTGCACTTGTCTTTTCTTGATTATTCCTTTCCAGTGATTCTTGACTATCATATAGTCAGTCCTCACCCTCCTTGTCTTCTGTGGTTACCTTTTTATTTTGCCTGCAATCCCTTGCTAAATGTCCCTTTTTCCCGCATTTAAAACATTCACCCCTTTTCTTTCTCTCTTCAAAGTCTTCTGACCGTTTATCAGATTGTTTGTTTCCCTGGGCATTTTTCTTACCCTTCTTCCCAGTTTGTACTACAAAGACTTCTGATCCATCTTCTACTGCAAATACTTGAGTTTTCTTTTTCTTTTTACTATTAAAATGCCTTTCGGCATGTCTTGCATATTCAAGTAATGACTGTAATCTACTTGTACGATGATCTACCATGTGCTTTGTAATAAAGCTGCTAATGGGTACAATACTGCCTTTCAAAAATGCATTCTTTAGCTGCTGCTCATATGGGGAATCATGTGTTTGGTCTTCAGCTACCTGCATTTCACAATGGTTATTAAAACACTCTAATAATCTGGCATAATATCTATCAACAGTGTCACCTTCTTGTTGTATGCATTGATTAATGCAAGTCCAGTCAGCCCTAGCCTTCCATTTCTCAGAGATTCGGTCTGTCAGACCTTTCACTCTATTATCCAGTTCTGCGTTACTATGTGGGAGTGGCCTATGTTCTGCGTCACAGGGATTCCAGTTGCCACTGATCATGTGCCAATCTGGACCTATGATTTGTATGACTACTTTTTCTCCTTCCTCTCCATTTAAATGGTAACTTAACCTCATGCCCTGTAAGTCTTCTAAGAATTTTATAAAATTAACTTTCGGGTGGGGAATTCCCTCTGTGGCTTTCCGGATGTCTTCCGGTGTCCACGGTCTATATACTAGAAGAGTTGGGTCCTGTCCTGCCTGTGGATTTGGTACTTCTATGAGTGGACATATCTCTTCTTCACTCATAGCTTGTGAATTTTTATTTATTTCATAGAATTCAATATCCCCTCTTAAGTTGTGTGTTCGAGACCTAGTCTCGATAGGATCTCTGACAAACGGTTTTGGTTTTGCAGGAACAGCTGGATATAGCAGAGGTAGATCAACTTGTCCACTCACTTCATATTCCGGTAAGGGAAGTAGAGGGGGCGGAGGGACTGTTGCGATTACCAAGTTATTGTCTTCTTTATCTAAAAACATTGCTTTTGAATTTTTATTCTTTTGTTCCCTGCGGTTTGCTTCATCAAGCCACCTGTGTGCCTATGGAACTCCTAATTGACGTTGCTTTTTTATCTGACCTTTTGCGTCTGTTTTAAGTTGTTTGACAAGTTTGATAAGTGAAGGTTTATCTAAATTACCATCAAATTTGTATTTATTAACCCATTTTGTATAGTACCTAACATTGTCGGCACGCTGTAATTGCATATATTTCGCGTCTTCGGTTAAAGGCGGGTCTCGGGAACTTTTTGTGCACTTATTTCCCATGTTATCTTAACTTAGTTAGAAATTGTTACGTAACCCTTTTTATCACGTGGTACCACGATTTACACTTCTTCACAGTTTATCTGGAATAACTGCCTACCTATCTTGTTTCCCTGATCTATGACAAGACATCAATGTTTTTTGTCCCTGATTTTCAAAAAATCTCCTGACAAAAACAAATACTGTAACAAGTCCCTGATCTGAAACAAAGAAAAGGTAAAATCCTCCTTACCTGAGCCTCCGTGAGTGATCTCTTCACCAGAACTGTTGACTCGTCCTCCAATCGCAGATCAGAAACAGTGGCTGGCCTCTTTTGAACGACAATTCAGTCGGAGGTCTTTTCAAAGCAGAAGAACTGATGTGGCTTCTTCCCCGTATGGTTTCATGCCACTGGACCCATCTGACCTGAGCTAGAGCGAGAGATGTTTCTGGTCCGAAGCACCAATCTGTCAAAGGAAAAATATACTTTAAAAATGATCAGTACACGGTAGGTTCAGGTCAAAGCACTTTAATCTTGCAGCAAGGAGACAAAAATGTGCTAATACAGAGTTTGTCTAACTAAAATCAGGAAGTAAATTAATCTTTATACACTTTCTAACAAGACATTGCCTACCAAGCTGATGTAGCAGATCACAAGTTTTAACATCATCATTACATAGCAGCTGTTTATCCATAATTTTCTGCTTGCGCTATCAATTTTATGAAAAACTTCCTAAGAAAAACAATGTAGCCTTGGTGACCACTGGTTAGATACAGTTTCCCACTATGTTATGTTTCTATTCAAGGTATTACAGCTGATTCGAGCACAAAGCAAGTACATATTCTTCAAGCAGTCCTTTGTCTTATGTATCTCTTATTCTTCCGCAGCTGTGCATGTTCTCATAACATGAACAGAGCTGATTGTTCAAAATCATAACATTATAGAATATAGTATTGTTTCATTTATTACTTCCTGACCTAGCAGATAATCACCTGCTTCTCAGTACATTTCCAAAAGGCATAAACATGAATTTTGCTGTGCTAGCAATTACTAGGTCAGGGGGCATCTTGCAAGTTTTCAGAAAGCATACTGCAGTTTCAAAAAGCATCTTATAATTTCACACAGAATTAAGCTGTATATAAAATAGAATGAAAATGTGTTAATTCTTTTAGCTTCTAATAAGCATTAGACATATACATAAATGCATATTTCTCTGACACTAAGCTTATATATTTTCTAGTTATGTAAATATTCTCTGCATGGCAACAACAAAAAAGCTTTCAATGTTGGCAATTCTTTAACAGTATGCTTATTAAAGCTTACTTGTATCTTACAATCTCAGACAAGGTTATGTGATGGTCATTAAAGCATTGCTACTTAAACACAGAGCAACAGTCACTGCAACAAAATGCATTTTCTGAATAATAAGATGCATAAATCAACAGTATAAAAATATGACAGAAAACCAGAATATTTTGCAAAATCAACGACAGATGAAAAGCCACTGTAGTACTTGTGTCTACCTTGGATGGGGGGATGCTCTGCACACTTACTCCTTGCCTTGCTTGGACACATCCAGAGTCACTACATGGGGGGGTGAGGTACAACAAGTATGTCAAAATTTGAAATGTCTCTGGCTGACAGTGATGGCCCTGACACATTTGTCATACCTCTCAACCTCAGAGCAAGAAATCTGGACAAAGCCATAAAAAGAAGTGGGACAAAGGCCCAACAATAAGGACAATTTTTAAATATTGCTCTTATAAACTTAGAAAGATAATAGAATAGTAGGTCTTGCATTAGTATGAATTTTCTGAAGGGTATGAAATCTGAAACTCAAATGTCTGTCATTATTTTCTGACGTCAGTCTTTAATTATTTGCCACTAATTTGCCAGAAAACCACAATCTTATGAAAACCAGACCAAAAATGTGATGCAAAAATATAAAATAGTCACACAATACAGCTGGAAAATTGTCAAAGAAGGGACACTTTTTTAATATTAGTACTGTTAATTTGAGCAACTGACAAAATAAGAGAATCTACATGCATTTCTGAAATAAAAGTAATCTATAACTCTGATCATTACAATTATTTATTAATTGTAAACCCTCTACATTTCCTTTCAGAATTGCCATTTTGCAGAGAGGTTATGAGGGAAAGAGCAAAATTTTGAGCCAAAATCAGGAACAGTTGAGAGGTTTAAATATACCTAATTCTATAAAGTGATTTATTTGCACGTACCTCTCAAGCTCTTAATGCAGGAAATCTGGACAAGGCCAAATATATCGGGGGAACAAACAAACAGTACTAAAAATTGCTCTTGTATAAACTTAGACAGTTGATAGAATAACTGGTCTTACTTTAGCTTGCATTTTTCTGAAGGGTATGAAGTCTGAAACTCAATGTCTGTCATTACTTAGTGACTTCATTCCTAAATGATTTGCCAGAAAACCTCAAATTTTATGAGAAACAAATAAAAATAAGAAGCAAAAATGTATTTATTCAGTGAAAATCTGGACAGTTGAGAGGTATAGTTCAACCAAGGCTGTCTTTGAGTTTGCCGCCCTTCCTCCCTCACAAAATCATGGTTGAATGAAACCTTCCCCCTGCAGCCATTCCAATGTCCCATTACTTGGCTATTTCACCCCATTTACCATAAACACTGTAATGTGCATACTGCTTTACTTCTATGATGATATGGATTTCATTTAAAAGTTTTATTTTACATTTTACAGCACAGACACTAATAGACATCTGCTAAACAAAGCAATGAAGTCTCACAATGAAAATAGACTTAACATTAAAACTTTTCTGTCCTTGAAACTCACATTCATTGAAACAGCATTGAAACCCACATTCAAAGAAAATACATCTGGCCAGTGGCAGATAAAGCTTAACTTTGGCTGTTTTCAAATCATAGGCCCCTTGCACATGAAATGTACATGTGTTCTTTGATATACCTTCCTGATTGTATTAAATTATATTCCTTCTATAATACAATGCAGTTGTTAGAGGGCATTTTAAATGTATTGTTTTGAACATTTTTCCAGTAAATAATGAAACAAAATGCATGCACCAATAATGACAAAACTGCCCAGTTTAGAACATTTCCATCATAAAAGTCTACTCAAACTTCTACAATCCACCAGTATCAGTAAATATGCACAATATCTGCAGAAGTAAAAATCATCTAAATAATTCCACATTAAAGAGATCTGTAACTAATGAAGAGGATGCTGCTAGCAAACAACTTTATATTTCATTGTTTCATCTACAAATAAAAGTGCCTGTTGCCATTGAGGAATAAATTGCCTATGTTATATTAAAAAAATGATAAGCTGGTAATATTGCAATAGGGAATGGATGACAAACTGATAACAGGTTCATAGTTACTAAGTATCTCTGCCAAAGAGGACATTCTCAGGACTGCAGCATCCACCCCCTTTAAAAGCACAACACAGTACAGTATCAGCAATGCATCTACATACTGTGGGAGTAGAACCCACAGCCTTCTGCAGCAAAATCAGATATTTATCCTGTTATGCCAACAATACAAGCAGATTCAGAATAAGCAGCACTAAACTTATTTTCCCTGAACCTCTCAGCTCCTTATAAAAATCCACTCAACACTCAACTGTATCTCTCAACTTTGCAGCACAAGAAATCTGGAAAAAGCCAACATTTATTGGGGTGGGGGTGCCCAAGAACAAGGGGCACATTTTTAACATTGGTTGTATAATCTTGGAAAGTTGCAAGAGTAAAACATTGTGTTACTACCATGCATTTCACTGCCAATACTTGAACCCAGGACCCTTTATACTACAAAGCAACATACCACTATGCCAAATAAGCTGCTTCCTGAAAGACAGGAAGGCTAAAACTTAAATGGCTATCATTTAGTGAATTCAGTTCTCACCATAGCTCTCAACCTCTTAGCACAAAAAAAAAAAAATGAAAAAAGCCAATAATGGGGGAATACAACCCTAAAATAGGTATACATTTCAAATATTGATCTTATAAACATAAAATTGCTAGAATAAAAGGGTATGTGTGCTACCATGTACTTTCTGAAGAATATGAAGTCCAAAATTCAAATGCCTATCATTATTTTATGAATTCAATCCTTCACTGATTACACAAATCCAGAAAACCACAGATTTTATGAGGAACAGAACAGAACAAAAATATGAGGGCAAAATCTGGACAGTTTTCACAAGAGGTGGTGGGTAGGGACTTCAGGCTCTTTCTACCTCTACCCCAGGTACAGGGTTTGAGCCTGGATAACTCTAGCCACCAGGTATATTTAACAGGGGCATTTCACACACACACCTACACCTACCTAATTATTTTATTTTTAAAATTTTTTTTTATTTTATTTTACAGCTGGAGGCACTGTAGTCCTGCAGTCTGATAGCATGAGCTGCCCGTGATTAGGTCCAGTCATTTTACTAGCACTGTATAGCTTACAGATAACATATTAAAAATAAATCATACTACATTCCATACCCCGATAGCTGGTCCCCAAAGCTGAGACACATCCTTCATGATTGCATGCTGCATCCACTCCAAGAATGCATCTTGCAGTCACTGTTGACAAATGTGAATATTTAGGCTATGTTTTGACTTTCTATTACTTTTTCTGTTAACTTGAACATAAATTCCTAAGTCAGATGAAGGGTGCACACTCACTCTCAAGTCTTCTTACTTCTGTGAGAAGATGCACTTTGGGCAAAAGACTATTCTTCTCCAAACTGAAGAGGCTCTCATTTTTTATTTGTTTTATGTTCCTTCTCCAGTAATGTTTCTAGACTACAAACTTTGTTGCTGAACAGTATATGTTCATACTCCACTCCCCATGTCACAAGCATCTTATAAATCAGTTTGATTTTATATTTTACTTTGCCTGTATTTATCTTTATTTTATTTTATTTTGTTTAAGCAAAAGGCAATAAATAAATAATTTACTGGGTGGATGAACCTGTCCATGGTCCCTTTTCAATCATGACCTAGGTCTGTGGCAACTACAACAAAAATGTACAGCAACATGTAATACAATCACACAGAAAAACACAAAAAAAAAAACATTACAGCTGCAGTTGGAATCAGAAATGCATTAATCAATAGCATCATTAGTGAGACATACTTTTCTATTGGAAATAAATGAGTAATCGATCACCTAGCTGTGTTACAGTACAGAAGTATAAATAAATATGTACTCAGAAATATGTATTTCACATAAAAATGACTTCCTGTCACGTGCATCCATTATCTATAAAGCATTATTGGCTTGTAAAACTTTTAACAATAAATTGCCTCTGCATGGTCAAGATCATGGCTGAAAAAGATTCTCAGAGCAGCCCGCTTACCAGTTAACAACTGTAAGATAAATAAATAAACACAACTGTGTTACTTATTACACTTACTCTTTTATTTATCAGTCCTCCAGTGCTTTGCACCATAACTGTCTGCAAGCTCTTCCCATTCATCCTTGTCTTCCCAGAATACATCATCAGTGGCATCATGACATAAGCAACATAATAAGAGCAAACCCTTTTCTGCTGTCTGACCAGTGCAATGGAACTCACTCCCTTCATAAAGAAGATTCTGTCACCCTACAGTCATTTGTATAGGCTAATTGCCCTTGCGAACCATTTTAAGCCTAGCCAATTATCCCTTGTGAGACTCAAACCCTGCACCTTGTGTTTGTAAGGCAAATACCTTAACCATTAGGCCACCCTCCCAACTATGACAGGCAATGTCTTATTCTGGAAAGAAACCAAACCCAGACTACTTCAGTGCACAATATTTTGATTTGTGTCTGGTGCTTCCACTAAACTGCCAACAGTACCTAAAGTTTAACTGCTATGCTTGTACTATATATCTGACTGTCAGACAACTACCTCTGTAAATTTAAAGTTAAAAATTAGCGTCTGTCTGACGTATTGCTCTTATACAGCAGTCCAGATTTACAGAAACTAAATTTTATAAAAAAAAAAAAAAAATGGAACTCGGCGAGCGTGTGCAGATTGAGTTCCGGGACTTTGCGAGTCAGTCGGACTCGCAGTTAAGTAAAGAACTGCAGCTAGCCAGTAAATTTCAATTGAAACAAATTAATTTATAAATAATTTATTTTTTAAACTTTCTTTCTCTTTTCTTCAGGCTTCACAGCTGGGGCCCTGCAATGCGATGGCACGAGCCGCCACTGCCTATTGCCTTTGTTTTTCAGTCTCCGGTCCCTTTCTCAGTTAACAGTTCCCCTCAGCCATTGCACAATGAATGCATAACTGTGAAAACAGTGCTTTCTTCATACATATACCCTCTATTTTGCTATTCTGTTTTCCCTTCCCCATAATTCATTGCTCAACTTCAAACTGGATTTCTGCAGACTTGGAGTCTTCTTGTGGTAAAGGAAAATTTCTGATCATGTGGAGTATAATAAATGATATCTTCAGGTCTGCTGACTTCTCTTTCATTCCCATTTTAGCTGTGAACTTAGTTTATCTCTCAAGGGACAAAGACTCATATGTATCTTTCCTGAGCAACCCACCTATAGACCTTAGTAACTCATATGCTTCACATCTTTTATTTCCCTCAATGCCCTGCACCTTTATCCTGCCCAGCTGCACTAACGTTTTTTTTCATATAACATTTCAAATTTGTTGTGCTCCCAAAGGTCTCAGATACATATATCAGTAATATCTACTGACTCAACTGCCATCACTTCCTTTAAGATGTAATAATCTACAAATAAGCTAAACTACCATGAAGTCGTCTGCTCTCTCTCTCTCTCTCTCTTTGCTAATTTTTATAATTTCTTTGGCCAATTCTTCTGGTAAAGACCCATTAGCCATTATTTCTGTTAGATGTCAATATAAAGGGCTTTTAAGTGTGTTGTCAAATCACCTGCAATGTAATAATTTTATCCTACTGTATAGAAAGCTTTGATATTAGAAATAACCACACTGGTTGTCCTTTACATTCCATCATTTTATTTGGGCAAGCATTCTATATATTCCTCATCTCCTATGTATATAGCTACAGTGTCAGTAGTGTATCTAGTAGTGCACTCACCTTTAGTGCAGAAGGTTGCAGGTTTTAATCCCACACCAGAAAGATAGATTACTGACATTGTAGTGCAGCATAATGGTTGCCGTAATGCCCTAGAAAATTTTCAACTACTGGTATAAACACCATTTCAGGATTCCCCTGCAATGTGGTTATTAGCCTAGTGGGACTAAGCCAGTCAACAAGGATAAATAAATACCTAAATCACCCAGGTTTGATAAACTTTGGATATATCTTGTCAGCTTCCACTATACATAATTGAGGCACCAATGAAAGAACCTCAAATGTGCAGTAAAACTATATAATACTGCATGAGCCTTAGAAGTATAAAATGTGACACAATCTCTTTTACATGTGAATAACACAATCAAATTCAACATTTTAAAAGATCATTTTGCCTGCATCTCCCACTACATGAATGTTAAGTCCCACTACAACATTCAAATATTACCATTCTCACTCCAAAGTTTCTGCACCTCAGAGAAAGAGTGGTCAATGACGAGAAAAATAACACACTTTTTCTGGGAGGCTGCAAAAAGGGAACACCTCTTCAGAGACACAAACTAGCAAATGGTTAAGGTAACAAATAAGAGACATGAGCTGCTATGCTTCAACAAGTACGGAATGAGCTTGGGTTTTCTAAGAAATGGACTGCAGGCCAGTCTGACTTATATGCTTAAATTGCAGCCATTTTATAATACTACGTTATTGCTTTGAAGTTAACTGATACTATCACCTTTCCTCCACATTTAGGCAACAGTACCACTCTTAACATGTTTCATTGTTGGGACATCTACCCCAAATTCCCCTATGACACTAAATTCTTCTTGAAGTACTTGTATTGAGGTTATCCAACTTCATTTATGAAACTGTACAAGGTATCTGTACTTTACACCTCTACACTGTTTTTCATGTTTCTGATTGCACTTCGAGTTTTCCCCCATGTTTTTTTTCCTCTAGCTTGTCATGATCTTGACTTCCTATTTATCTGTTTGTGATGTATGTAGTGTTACCTCTAAGCACCAAAATTGCAGATCCTCAGAATTTCCTGCCTTACATCTCTCTCTCTCTCCATATATATATATATATATATTATTTATATATAGAGAGAGATAGATAAATATTTAATATTAACTCTAACTCTCTATAATTGGATTACCTCTATCCACTCTTAACTTGAAAACCAATACTGGGTACTACTGATATTCTTCTTTATTTTTCCCAACTATTTCTTTCACTTCTTATTGGATTTCCCTTTATGCTGGTTTTAACACCATCCCACTGCAGTCCTCTCACTTCCACTTTACCCATAGTATTTCCTAAATCATTTGAAGAGCATCTCTGATAGTCTTTCTGTTTCTGTCTGATTATCTCCATCTATAACTTGTTCATCTATCTGAGGCACTTAATATTTTGCACGTCTTGATACAATGTCTACTGTTATTTGCTATCCTAATATCCATAACTGAGATCTCCCAGACTTGTACTTTTAGAAATATGTAAGCATGTACTGCTCTACTTGTTTGTAATATGCTACTCCTAATGAATATACCCTCTAACATTTGCCCTTCCATTCGTCTTCATCTTCAGCATTTCAAGCCATGATTTCCATATTGTAATCCTTCTGACATAGCTTATCTAGCTTTAACTGGATGATGATACCGCTGTCCCATCTACTTTCTCCTCCTCGAAAGAAAACAAAATACATAGACTCATCATCATTGTAAGTGGCATATATTACCTGTTTTATATTTAAACCTCCTGAGTCCTGTTGATCCATGTCAAACACTGTTCTCACCAGTTTTCCTATTCCTCTCTGTGATGTGCTATATGTATGCCATCAGGATAAGACAACACCCCCCCCACCACCACCTCATTTTCAGTCTCAAATTCAGGAATAGATCTTCATTGTTTTCCTGTCATGAACTTTCAGGAGAATAGCAAAACAAAATGAAATTAGGGCAGACTGTGAATTCAGTGATGCTAAACACCAATCGTATGAGAGAAGACATGCATACAAAGCATACAATTGATGTTTTATTGTTTTATTGGGAATCATTGTACAGTCAAAAAGCTTCTTGAATCTTCCTAAAAGATGCATATCCAACCTGTATGAATCCACATGCCTTTGTTACCTTTTTGACATCTTCTACATAGCCCATCACCAATAAGAAAAAGAAATCTTTCTACCATATTTATTAACAAAACATCATCAACAATGCCTTAGCCATGATTAGCTCCAGGCCACAATACATAAACTTTTATATTTTTAATTGCTGTAGTCAAGTGCCCCAGATAAACGTTAAATAATAAAAGAAAAAGGGACATCACTGCCCTGTAGTTCCGGTCAATAAAATGAGACAATAGATCCGCATATGTCTTATCCTTGGCATTCAACTTTTATAAAATGTGAATAATTGAGAGATAAAGACTCCCCTGAAATCCAAAAGCTCCATTAAAACTATATTTGCCCATAAAGGCAAACCAATTTTAAAAATGTGTCAGTCTTGTTCTGAAACAAGAATAAGTAACAAACATTTGGAGATGGATATAATCTCCTTACTATTTACAATATCAAAGTGCACAGATTTTAATGCAAAACAAGTGGGTTGTTTTTGCATTTTATTTTATTTTACTGATAATCACAACCCCAAGATTT
Organism: Protopterus annectens; assembly: GCF_019279795.1. NCBI lineage: Eukaryota > Metazoa > Chordata > Ceratodontiformes > Protopteridae > Protopterus > Protopterus annectens. The sequence goes on from NC_056731.1 coordinate 707,884,064, forward strand.
TTGTCTAAGTGCTGAAATTCCCTAACACAACATTCTATAGGACTGATCCCACCATGCCTCACTACCTAATTAATGTATACACTACTATATTTCTATGTTTAATGCACCAGTATTAGCCCCTACTTTCAAGAAAGACAAGTTATCAACTAATTCTTCAGGTGGAAGTGGAACACCCCACATTGAAAATTAGTTCATATGATAATGCAGAGACATCACCATGCTATTAAGAAGCTGGTACTCTAAGGTGGTATTTACTTTTTTTCTTACCAATAATGTTTTGTAGTTGTGTGCAAATCATTCTTCAATAACTACTATGCCATTACTTTTGTGTGCATGATTATAGAGGAAAAGCCTGAGTAAATAGTGAAAGTAAAGAAATCAGACAACACATTATAATCATCATTTTTTTATTCAAAATCACTTGCAATTTTATCATGAGGAATGTAGCAGGAGCTGAAATTAATTTTAAGACAAAGTTGCTTAAAGAAGTGAATAACATACTTTAACACTGTTTATAAAACCCTGTGGGCAGGCCATTCATTCCCTATGTTTTCCTCAGAACTTGTCTATAAATTGTCTGCAATCATTTGTTTGTTAGAACTGTCTGTATCAGGTACCATACCTGCTTTTCTATGGTCTTAGGAAGGTTGGCCCTTTGAATACATCATTTATTTCTCCAGTTCAACCCTCTTAAAATTCTGGACATGAAAACAGCTTCATGTAATATCCCTTAGACATTCTTAGTACCTGTTCTTTTTCCATAACCAGTGAAGTACTTTCCTCAGACCTAATCCCCATTAGAGTTCTTTGAGTTATGCATCATAGTTTAGCTATCAAGGTACTCTGATATTCAGATATGAAAGTATTTTTCATAGATTCCTTTTACCACTCATTATTTTATCTAATAGTTTTCTACATCTTGTTTTGTAACTGATAATTCTTCCCGACATTGTTTCCCTGGTTAAGTATGCAAATTAGCTTACTCAATCCTTCATCCAATTAAGGGCTTCTTTTTTTCTTTTCCTCAAAGTTGAGGTATTGCAGTTCATTATTACTACCTACCATCTTTCATATTACCCATAATTCCACTGTCAAAATTTCTGCTCTCCTTAACTGTTCCAGTGCCTCTTCATTTGTGCCCCACAGCGATTTCTCAAATTTCCTTTATTTGCGACACAGGCAAGAATCACCAATGCTTTAACTATTAATCCATCACTGTAGTGTCCAATTCAGCTTCCACTATTGCATGGTCAGAAAAAAAATGTGCATGTGTTATAATAGTTATCACCAAACACATATGCTGTACCATTATATAAATCCTGCATAACCTTGTAGCTTTGAAATACCTGCTGTCTCCAATATTTCTGACACTTTAATGATGCCCATAATACTTGCAAACTTTTCTGCATAATGATCTAAGCTAGATATTCTTTCATACCATTTTTACTAGTTTGAACTCCCTCCCCACCTGGAACATTATCATCCAACAGGTGGTTATGTTTAGGTGTGGCTAATGCTGGGTTCTCCAATTGCTGGTACGGTTTTAGATATCAAAAAAAGCCAGGCATGGTGACAATTGCATTGCACATACTTAGATGTGAGGTTTTACTATTATGTATTATCATTTTTAAAGAAACTTCCTAACTTTCTAAAATAATGTCTTTGAAAAAAGTGGCTTTATTTATTTTCTGTCTCTTTTCTTGTTATGTCCAGAGGCCATTAGTAACATATTTCTCTTGTGTCTGTCATATTATTCAATCCTCTGATTATATTATGATGCTTGCATACTTATGAATTTCATTTAGTGTTTTTTTTTCTTTTGTTTGGAGGTCAGAATAATTTTCCCATTGGGAAACATTACATCTTCAGATTCATGTTTATTTATGTCAGGGTGTGGCATTTTTTATATTTCAGTTTGTATCTGGCATGGCTCATGACTCCCTGTTCTAAGGCAAGAAATCAGTGGTGTTTTGGTGCCCTAGCCATTGATTTAATATGACTCTCCTCAAGTTACAATAACTATGGCTTGTGGAACATGCCCTAAAGCTTTAGAAGCTTGCTGGCTGGTCTGATCATTGTCAGGATATCCCATATAGCTTAGGCTGTTGCAACAGTGATCTATTAAAACATTTGCTGTTATGGTAAATTTACTTGGAAAACTGTTCCATCTTCTTCTTAACAATATACTCTGGTTTTATAGCCATGTTGAACAATTAATTACAAAAGTGTAAAAACATTTTAAAGTGCCTTAGGACATTTCATATTTTCTTATAAGAGAGACATGTCAAGCAATAACATTTAACCACTTAATTCCAAAGTTAGAATATAGTCTACTTACAATAGCTTCCCTCTTTACAAGCACATTATTTACTATTATATTGCAAACTACTAAAAATACAGTTTTGCAATGCATTCATTTGTTTGCTGATAGTGAGCACAATTTTGCTACTTTACAAAAAATTTAAATGGCTACCAATTACAACCAGGGTTAACTAATTGTTAAATTCAGTAACTTTCAATTTACTTAAAAAATATTGCCCCCTCACACAAATAAGGCCACATTACATGACTTGACATATGATCTATGAAACACAGACAGCCTCAAGCTGAAACATCTGCAATTCTCAACAGCTGCTTGCATAAGATCCTTTAGCAGACTAGTTTCAACATGCTGTAACAACCTGCCTACTGAATGTATTGCATTTCAAACAATTAAACTGTTCAAGAACAAGTAAAACTGCATTTTAAAAAGTAAAACTGCATTTTAAACAAGAATTTAAATGTATCTGTTTTTGTGATTTTTGCCTGTCAATAAATGAATCAAGAAAATTTTAAATCTTAACTTTAATAAAGAAATTAAATTGACCTGCATTAATGATTCTGGTTAGGGAGTAATAAATCATCATTTAGGTCTCTGCACAATTATTCTGTCATGCTTTCCTTATTTTCCTTAGGTGCCATATCTTATTCTAATTAACATTTTATATATTTATTTAGTTAGTTAGTTAATTATTTACCGTAATGATTTGACTGGGTAGAGCCCCTTTTCAGCAGAGGCCTGGGGAGAAAAGCTCCACATGAATTTACATAAAACAGTGAACAAGACTGATCAATAAAGTTTTCAAATGAAGGAATGAGAGTCAAACTATAGAATATCAGCTGGGTTAAAAGAAAGTGGGAGGGGTTTAATATAGGTGTGAAACTTCCATCCCAGCTATCTGGAATTTTGTAAATAATTCTATGTCATTTGTGAATAATGATATGATTTATACAGAACTCTATGTTATCCACTGAGCTTCAATAATATAACCACAGCATACCCTGCTAGAACATAGAAGATTAACTTACAAAACATCAAGAAAAGAAGTTGAAATTAGGGGCTTTACAATTGTGTTATAAAAGTTAGTTTCAATGCAGCAAGCAGACACAATGTCTAGAGCTAGAAGTTTTTCTGTTGTCTTGAAAGAAAAGTAATTACTAGGTTTAAAATGTAAAGTGTTTTATTGCTTTAGGACTTCCTAGCAGCTACACATCTGAGAGATATGTATTTCTAACACAGAGATGTTAAGTTTCTGTTTAGCCTGGGAACTGAAGCCAGGTGACAAGGAGTGATGTCATCCAAGCTAACCCAGCAATAATGTTTGATATACATTTAAGAACTCTCTCAGAGGGAGACTGGGCATTTTGTATTTTGTCTTGACTTGGAAACATCCACTCACCATCAGCATCTGCAATTATCTGTAAGTAAGATTTAGGGCATAATATATCTCTTAGATATAGATAGGAATATAGGAAAGATTAGTTTAGGTGTTTTCTGTATTTATTGTAGACTGTACTGCAATGTTGTTTTAAAATATTTCCTGTGATTTTGAACTCTGAAGTAATTGTGTTTCTGTATTGAATATTGTCTTCATCTTTTATTATTTATTATTAAATATATTTAAACCTTTTAACTGTGGCTGGTTTGTTTACAGACATTTAAGCTCTTAAAGTACTTGCATATGTATTTGGTGACACTGTACAGGCAACTCTTAAATAGCTTTGAAAGTCTTGGTCAAAACTACCATTTGGATAATAGTAACATTACACTAATGTTAGGATTGGACACCCTTTGTAAGGGCCTTATAGTAGCTGATAAAGAGTTAGTTGGTGGCATTGATAACTACCTTATAATCTGGGCAAAATGGGGCATAGCTAGTAAACCTGTGCTAGCCTTTCCCAGGTGTGTGTGCGTGTGTGTGTGTGTGTGTGTGTGTGTGTGTGTGTGTGTGCGTGTGTGTGTGTGTGTGTGTTTGTATATAAATCAACTCTCAAAGAGTGTGTGTGTCAGCTACTTGGGCAGAGACACAAACCACTAATTGGACATAGTGGGTGCTGAAGGTTTTGGCTTGACCACTCAGCTGAAATCTCAACCCTATAGCTGTGCCATTGAGGAGTCTTACTGGGGATCCGGAGAAAGAGGGAGAAACCAGCACCAGACTGATTGTGATCTCTCTGTGTTGTAAAGGGAAATTGCAATTTACTGTGTGTGTACTTGTAATCCTCCTATTGTGTACCTCCCTGACTGTTGCCATTGGTGAGGATTGAGGCTCCTTGATTACTGGGCTACTGCAGGTGCATCACATATTAATTGTTGGACAGTGGTGTGATATCCACATCACATATTAATTGGCTTGTAGTGGTTCGGATAGTGAATTCCTGTAGCCTGTGTACAGTGGTGACCGAAGGTGTTTGCACTCTCAATCAGCTGCACAGTGAGCATTCAGAGTTCATATCACAATTATTTTATTTTTTGTTAGCTTAGTTAACCAGGGTGAGCAGGCAAGTATGTCAGCAGAAGAGTATGGCAAGCTGACAAGGAGACAGTTGGCTGAAATGTGCCAGGCTAAAGGACTGGTGCATGCCAGCCTGACTGAAGCAGACATGATTGCAGCTTTATTCATGGCTATATCACAGAAGAGCAATCAGGAGGACAAGCAAACTGCCCTTGGGAATATACAACGGTCAGAAAATGCACAGCTCAACCTTTCCACAGAGAACTTAAAAATCCACCTGCAGTTAAACAGACTTGAACTGGAGGCCAAGCATTTGGAAACAGAAGCAGCAGAGAGACTGAGACATCTAGAGGCTGAGGAAAATGAGAAACTGAGATGTCTTGAGGCTTAGGAAAATGAGAAACTGTGATGGCTGGATGCTGAAGAGAAAGAGAGGCAGAGGCAACATGAAAAGGAGATGCTGACTCTTCACCAGAGTCATAGAGGTAATGTCAAAGAGAGTAACCAAACACCAGAAGCAACAAAGGTAATACATTTCTTCCACAATTTACAGAGGGGGATCATTTTGATGATTTCATTCATATGTCTGAGAGGGTATGTAAACAGTGTAATGCTGACCAAGGGCTCTGGGTACGGTTCCTAACCCCCTTACTACATGGTAAAGGTGCAACTGTAATTTCTAAACTGTCTGATACTGATTGTTTAAATTATAATAGTGTAAAAAACTGTTTACTAGAATGTTTTAAGTTAACATCTGAAGCTAACAGGAAAACGTTTTGTGAGCATAGAAGCAAGGCAGATTAAAGTGTGTGTGAATATATTGCTGAACAAAGCTCTTATTTTCATAGGTAGGTGATTGTATGTCAGGTCACCAATTTTGAAGGGATGGCAGACCTTTTGGTGAGGGAACAAGCCCTTAGCACTTTGCCTGAGGACATGAGAATCTGGATAGCTGATAGACAATGCACTACTGTGGATGAGTTGTGGAAGAAAGGAGACCTATAACTAGCAAGCAGCACATCACTGCACAGGAAAGGGTCACCCAGTGCTGCTCATGTGTCTAAGGGAACCCATGGTGGGCACCCCAGACTACCCCAACAGAGTCTGCCAGTAGCATGGGAAGCCACTACTCCAGGTGCACATCCAGGGCCAATGGTTAAATGTTTTAAAGCCACCCAGTGGGGGCATGTAGCATATAGATGTCCATGGAGGCAAGGTGGGGAGCAAAAGGTGGGAGAGCCAGTAAGTGGGAATGACAAAATGCCAAAAGTAGGTTGTCTCGAGACAACAAGGGTACCAAACTACAACAAGAGGTTATATCCTACCTTAGTGAATGGGAAACAGGCCATTGCTAAGAGACACATAGCCTCTGACCTAACCATTGTGAAGCCTGCAATGGTGAAAGAGGAGCACTACTTGCCTGGGCAGCCTACTCCATTCAGAGCTTAAGGGGGGACCCCATTCCAAATACCTTTGGCTAGAGTTCACCTTGACTGGAAGGGTGGAAAAGGAATCCAGCAAGTAGATGTGTTTGAGGATATCCCTGCAGATGTCCTGATAGGGAATGATTTTGATAATGTAGTACCATGTGTGCATGCAGTTACACACAGTCAGGCTTGGAGACAAGATTGCAGGTATGGAAGCCTGGGGCAGACTTAGACAGACCCCACACTTACAGCCAAGATTCATGTGGGGATTACTTCATGTAGGGAGCTACCCTGTAGCAGTGAGACTGAAGGTGAGCCATAGCTGCTTGCATGTACTGATGCTCCCTTGGATAGAGTGACTGCAAAGGCAGAGGTGAGTAATAACACACAGGCTGACAGTGAGATACCACTGTCAAAGAATACTAGATTTCCTGTGGAAAGGGGGCTAGGAAGAGTTACAAAGAGAGAGTTGAGACAGGCTTAGCTCTCAGACCCTACATTACAGGGCCTGAGAGAGGTAGCTAGTGAGGAACCCAATTTTCAAGGGAAGGGGGAATATGCATTCTGGGACAAAGGGTTACTGTATAGAGAGTGGACCCTGAGGGAGGGCTAGAGGGTGAGAGAATACAACAGTTGGTAGTTTCCAGAGCCTACCATCTGGCACTTCTAGCCACAGCCCATGATATTCCCTTTGCAGGTCATATGGGCATAAAACATAAAAAGAGACGTATTATACAGAACTTTAATTGGTCTGGGATTTTCTGAGATTTAACAGGGTACAGCAGGACCTGTGAGCAGTGCCAAAAGATAGGCAAGGCAGGAGACAATGTGAAAGCTCGTTTTATGCCTTTGCCTGTGATTAAGGAACCATTTTAGAGGGTAGCCATGGATATTGTTGGGACTCTGAGTACCCCAAGTTCCACAGGGAAAAAGTATATCCTAGTGGTAGTAGATTATGCTACCAGACACCCTAAAATGGTGGCTCTGTTCCCCCTTCAGACAGAAAAAGTGGCAAATGCTTTGTTAGAAATTCTCAGCAGGGTAGGTTTTCCAAAAAAAATATATGAATGACAGAGGTGCCAATTTTGTGTCAGACCTTCTGGTTTGTCTTTGGAAGCACTGTGGAGTGAAGCATCTAAAGACCACTCCCTACCACACCCAGACTAATGGTATTGTTGAGAGGTTAAACTCTAAACTCAAGATGATGCTACAGGCATTTGCAGACCAGTTTAAGAGGGAGTGGGACAAATGTTTTCCCCATTTGTTGTTTGCTTATAGAGAGGAACCCCAGGAATCAACAGGTTTTTTACCCTTTGAGTTGTTGCACAGGCATAGGGTGAGGGGACCTCTATATTTGATTTGAGATGAGTGGGAGGGTGAGTGTGAATCCCACAAGCAGTCTGTTGTGACATATGTCCTAAACCTCAGGACAAGGCTCAGGGAACTCATGGGCTTGGCCCAGAGAAACCTGGCAGAAGCCCAACAGCAGAAAATGGTCTGGTATGACAGGAATGTTTGAGATAGAGAGTATGCTGTAGGGCAACAGGTAATGGATCTTACTCATGTCAGACTCAACAAACTGCAGGCAGCCTGGGAGGGACCCTACAAGGTGGTATGGAAAGTCAGTGATGTTAGCTACATGGCAGAACTGCTAGGCAGGAGGCAGGGGCACAAATTGTACCATGTTAACATGATGAAACCTTACCATGATAGGGAGACCCTTGTGTTAAGTATTTGCAGTGGATGACAGGAGGACTCTGAGGGGAATCTGGTGACTGATCGCCAAAGTGAGGCTCGAACTGACACCTCAGTGGAAGGGGTAGCAATGTCCCAGAAGCTATACCCCACCCAGGTTCGAGAAGTCTGGTCAGTGATACAGGAGTTTGCAGACATGTTCACTGGCAAACCAGGGTGCACCCCCCTGGTGTAGCATCATGTGGATACAGGACCTGAAAGGCCTATCATGCAGGCCCCTTGTAGGGTGATTGAGAGAGTTAACAGACTCTGAGGGAGGAAATACAGGAAATGTTGGAACTAGGGATAATTCAGGAGTCCAGCAGTTCCTGAACCTCCCCAGTGGTGCTGGTACCAAAGAAAGATGGCAGCACCAGGTTCTGTGTCGACTACAGGAAATTAAAGGGTCTATATTACATAGTCAAAATTCCGTAACTTTGACTGACATATGTACGGACACATATGTCCAAAGTTACGGAACTTTGACTACATATAAAAAACATGAAAAAAACGTAAAAGAAAATAAAAGGGTATATGCAGGGGGGCAAGCCTCCCTGCACCCCCCACTTTGGAGGAAAGCCCCCCCACACCCACTGCTCTTTAAATATACCAACTCTGAGGTTGCACTACAGTGCAGTAAAGGGAATTTCCCCTGCATATACTCTTTTTACTCTTTCTTTTTCCTTTTGTTTTTTTTTTTATGCATACTCAAAGTTCCATAACTTCGGACATTTGTGTTCGAACATATGTCAGTCAAAGTTACGGAACTTCGACTATGTAATATAGACCCGAAATTAAATAGTCACACAAAGTCAGATGCTTACCCCCATGCCTAGGACAGAGGAAGACCTAGAGCAGCTGGGTGGAGCTAAGTATCTTAGCACTACTTTTCTTACCAAGGGTACTGACAGGTGCCCTTGACTCCCAGTGCTAGAGAGAGGTCAGCCTTTGTGACTCCTTTTGTCTTGTATGAGTTCACAAAGATGCCCTTTGGGATGAAAAATGCCCCAAGATTTTCCAGAGCTGGCAGATCTTATCCTAGTAGGAGAAGGAGATTTTGCCCTTGCTTACCTAGATGATATTGCCATCTACAGCCATTCCTGGCAAGAGCACCTTCAGCATGTCAGGGAGGTTCTGAGAAAGACTACAGAGGGGCAGGGCTGACCATTAAGCCCAGCAAATGTCAGGAGTGTCTGGCAAGAGATCTCCTACCTGGGGCAGAGTGTGGAGTGGTAATATCAGGCCAGAACCTACCAAAGTGGAAGCCATTCAGGCATGGCCTGCATCTGTTACCAAAAATCAGGTGAGGACGTTCTTAGGGGCAGCAGGATACTACAGAAAGTTTGTCCACAATTATAGTACCATAGCTGCTACCCTCACAGACCTGACAAGAAAAAACAAACCAGATAAGTAATGTGGACCACAGCATGTGAGCAGGCATTCCAGAAGCTTAAAGGAGATTTTGGAGGACCTCCTGTATTAGCCAGTCCAGATTACAGCAAAGAATTTGTTGTGCAGGTGGATGCTTCAAACCATGGGGTGAGGGCTGTACTTAGCCAGATCTTATCAGAGGGAGGAGAGCACCCAGTGGTATATGTCATTCATAGGTGCCAACCCAGGGAGGAATGATATGCAGCTATAGAAAAGGAATGGCTAGCCATAATGTGGGCACTGCAGAAACTTCAGCCTTATCTGTATGGAAGGAAATTCACTGTAGCTATAGACAATAATCCCTTAATATGGTTACATCAAGCCAGCCAGCAAAATGCCAAGTTACTAAGGTGGAGCCTAGGGTTGCAAGCATATGATATGACAGTGCAGCACTGCAGTGGGGTTAGCAATGCCAACACAGATTGACTCTCAAGACAAGGAATAGAGTAAGGTATTCCTAGATAGGCTCAACCATCTCAAGCAATGTTTCTCAAGGGGCACTTGAAAAACTAACTCGAGTTTTCAGGGAGGCGGGGGATGTGACACTGCCAGTCCAGCTATCTGGCATTTTGTAAATAATTCTATGTCATTTGTGAATGTTGAAATTATTTATACAGACCTGTATGTTATGTACTGAGCTTCAAGAATGTAACCACAGCATACCCTGCTGGAACACAGAAGATTAACTTACAAAACTTCATGAAAATAAGTTTAAATTAAGCACTCTATGATTATGGTATAAAAGTTAGTTTCAATGCAGCAAACAGACACAATGTCTAGAGCTAAACATTTTTCTATTGTCTTGAAAGAAAAGTAATTACTAGGGTTAAAATGTAAAGTGTTTTATTGCTTTATAACTTTCTAGCAGCTGCACATCTGAGATAGATATGTATTTCTCACACAGAGATGCTAAATTTCTGTTTAGCTTGGGAACTAAAGTCAGGTGACAAAGAGTGATGTCATCCAAGCTAACCCAGCAATAATGTTGGATATAAATGTAAGAACTCTCTCAGAGGGAGACTGGGCATTTTGTATTTTATCTTGGACCTGGAAACATCCACTCATCATCATCATCATCATATGTACTTGTCTGTAAGTAAGATTCAGGGCATAGTATATCTCTTATATATAGACAGGAATATCATAAAGATTAGTTTAGATGTTTTTGTATTTATTGGAGACTGTCCTGCAAAGTTGTTTTAAAATATTCCCTGTGATTTTGAACTCTGAAGTAACTGCGTGTACTGAGTATTGTCTTATTCTTTTATTATTTATTATTAAATATATTTAAACCTTTTAATTGTGACTGGTTTGTTTAGAGATATTTAAGCTCTCAGAGTACTTGTGTATGTATTTGGTGACACTGTACAGGCCACTCCTAAATAGTCTTGCAAGTCTTGGTCAAAACTACCATTTGGATAATAGTAACATTACATAGTACGATTGGACATCCTTTGTAAAGGCCTTATAGTAGCTGATAAAGAGTTGGTTGGTGTCAGTGATAACTACCTTATAGTCTGGGCAAAAGGGAACATAGCTAGTAAACCTGTGACAGCCTTTCCCAGGTGTGTGTGTTTTTATATATAAATCAAATCCCAAAGTGTGTGTGTTGTCAGCTACTTGGGCAGAGACATGAAGCACTGGTTGGACAGAGAGAGTGGTGGACGTTTTGGCTTAACCACTCACCTGAGATCTCAAGCCTATAGCTGTGCCAGTGGGGAGTCTTATTGGGAATCTGGAGAGTGAGGGAGAAACCAGACCCAGACTGATTGTGATCTCTGTGTGCTCTAAAGATGAATTGCACTTTACTGTGTGTGTACTTGTAATCCTTCTATTGTGTATTTCCCTCAGTATTGCCATTGGTGAGGATTGAGGCTCCTTGATTACTGGGCCAGTGCATGGGGTGTCTCAGTAGGATTATGTGAGAAGTGATATTATTTTATCCAGGGGTGGAGCAAGAGCAAGCCCGATTGTTTGCAGTAATGTAACTATTTTTTCTAAACCTTATTTCTTAACTTCATATTCTAAATAGTAACAATAAGTATTAAGAAATGTTAAGTAATGCCTTTTACGATATATCACTCAATGTCTACTTATAAGGTATATGGTTTATGCTGACTAATGTCTTTTATATTAAGTCATGTAAAGTCATCTAAAGACATGCTTCTGGAGCATTTCTTCAACAAATGTTAAATAATAAAATAAATAAAAATAAGTAACTTAAAGTATATTGTTACACTTCTCACACATCTGTGCTTTACAGTTAATTTCATTTTTAGATAATATTCCTGATATTAAAGCAACAAATAGTTTGAAAACACAATAAAGATTATGGTATTCTTTTGATGTTCTACATTTTTTTGTCACAGTTTTTCCTTATTACTACACCTACGAAATGGTGTCAGGTCAAGTCATACAATAATTTACGTACACATACAACATATTATGGGTAAACAAAAAGCACTATACTTCTTTAGAGGAACAGCTACTTATTTACATTATGGTTTCACTAACAGAACACCAACATTAGTGTATAAGACTCCCTCACTACTGCAGCTAGCATAGAAAAAATGGCAGCTTATACACTAATGTTGGTATTGAGGGATTGTGGATACAGTCTTTCATGATGTCATGTCAGGCATTTTCAGTTTCAAAAACATTTTCAAGGGGTAGTGCTTATAAGTGAAATTAATTGTGAAAATTGCACACTACTTGCCTTAAACACTGCAAAATTTAATATGGTATATGTTAAGGACATTACTTCTATCACTAATGGTTGATGATGTACATTTGCTAAGGAAAGTGTGACAATACACTTTAATGTCTTTGTGTAAGGCCTGATGTTTATCTAAACTATTGTATAGAGTGTGATAATATGATGCTTTTAATTGCCTCATGTTTCATTTGTTATTTCCACTTGGCCCACATTGTAGCTGAAAAGGGTCTTGTACCACATCATTTAACCAGTTAACAAACAGAAATAAATAAAACAAATGTGCTTCATTGTTACATAAACAATCAACTAAAAAGTAGATTCCATTATAGTTCACAAATGTATAGCTTCAGCACATATCTTTTAATTTCCCGATGTCTGGCAGTCCCTACCTGTTTACAGAGCTGTTCTGTCTCTTTCCCATATTCTTTTCTCTAATGCAGTTAAGTTTTCAGAGGCAGACATTTTTCTTCTTGTATCTTCTCTCATTTCTGCCACATCTCTTTCTCTACAAATAAGAGACTGGTCAACCATTTTGTCCACAGCACTGAGAAAAACATTTCATGGTCTAAATTACTTCCTTTCCTTCTGTGATAGTTTTACAGTTGATTCAAAAGAAGATCCTGACATAAAGGATGCAACAGTCTGAACTTTAATTTCTTTGCTCTATTGTCTTTCATAGGCAGGAAAAAAATGAAAACACTGCTTATTACCTGCATCAGAAGACTCATACTCTACACCTAAATCCACCTACCTTCCATTATAAAGGCCAATTATGATGTCATTTAAGCTGGCAATATCTCCTCTTTTAAAATGCACTCCTCAAATCACATTAAAATGTGGATGTGCTGTCTGGCTGAAGCAATGCAACCTGGAATAAAAACCCTAACAGCCCTTTAAGTTTTCATCTGAGATTGTGAAGATCCATTTCAGTATTGAAGCTTATGTCTGTTAAAAGTCATATAGTTCCTGCCCTCATATTTATCCTACATCCCATCCAATGCATATTGTTTTACCTAGCTCTGTTCTCCTGGTAAGTGAATCTTTATGGACTAATTCTAGTTATACTTCCAAGTACATGACTTCAAGTACATGAGTTTCCTTTTACAACTTACGTTACTGTTAGAAGATTAATACTGAATCTAAACGTTAGTTATTACTTGATCAGTAACCTTTTCTTGCAACAGTATCTTGAAAATAAAATTAGTGATTTTAAAATTCACCTTTCATATCTCCACTGGTGCAAGGTCTAATAGAAACAATGGTATAACCAAAGTCATTGGATGGGTCTGGGGAGCTTCTTTCTTTTCTACATCCATTTCACAATTTCATTGATTCATCAGATGCAGCTAAAAATAATTTGTCTATGTTCTTGTTTATTATTTGTGCTGGATTTCCCAATTTAGGAGCATTCAGGAAAAAAAAAAAACAGAAACTTGGAATTCTTCTGTTAGTAGTTGACAAGGTTTCCTACACATTTGTGAGTACCATGAAGGTGGAGCCTATAAAACACTGCTAACTATCGGGACATCCCATCACAGGTTCAATTAGATGAATGAGATGTTGAAATTCAGATATGTTGCACAGTGTTGTCTACAGTGTGTTGTGACAGACATCACCATGGTTGTATTTAGGTCTTCTACTGCACTACATGGACAGGTATAACTGTAATTTCAAGGCCTCCATTGTTTCAAGGACTCTTTTGACTCCAATGTCTGTCAATCTAGTCTAATATGACAGTAAGGACCTGCTTAAGCTTTTCTGCTTCTTTCTTCAGACCTTAGATCTCTGCTTCTTACATGTAATCAAATGGAATAATTTGCCTTTACATGTGAAAATTCTCATGTGCATTAAGAGGTTTTTTGTCCTTGTTAAACAAGGTGATAGATATTTCTTGTGGTAATAAAAATGCTTGAATGATAGCCTATGTTCTTCTTTTGAACTTGTTGCTTTGTTCAAAGCAGCTTTGTTTGAAAAAGTTGTTTGATTTAAATCTGGTATGATTTGATTCACTTGATATATATGGTATTATTTATTATTAACACAACAATTATGAATTACAGAATTGTTCATAATTTCAAATGACAGTTCAGCTGTTATGTAGCAGTTCCAGACTTAGTGAATGTCAGTGAAATATATGTCAGGTCAAAATTTTAGTAGAGCTATTTATAGTCTATGTAAGAATGCCACTAGCAAAATGCATCAGGTAGCTATTTTCAAGAGAGCATCTGCTTCAGTTTATTAGCAACAGAAAACAGGTTGTATGTATCAGTAAGGTAAACAATACCGTTGATGTTCTGTTCAGTGCCGGAGAGCAGTTAGTGATTGTATCTAGTGTTTGGATATAACCCACAGCTTGTCTGAGGATGTTATGTGTGGACAATGCTCTATCATGCAGCATTGCTGTGTCAACTCTTAAATAGTGAGCCATTTATCAAACTGCCTCATTATCCTGTCACAAACAATAAAGGACCCCAGTTCTCACTCATCCTTAACAGAATGCCCTGCGGTACCAGCTTACTGAAACTGGCAAAAATAAAAGAAGCACTGTTACATTTCATCCATGTCTGCCTGTTTTCTCTCTGCACTTGCTGGTAAAAAGTTAATTTTGCATTTACATGTGTATACTGAATGACCAGTTTGCTAACAGGTCACGAGTCATGCAGACACATCTGACATAGTCTCTTTCATAACACTTTTTTTTTCTTTAATAAAATACTGTTGTGAATTACGTGTCATATTCTATTTTTAACATACTTCAGGCTGAAGTACTAAATCAGGAAAGATGCTGCATAGCTTTCTTGTAGGAGGCATAAACTGCATACTCAAGTTAGGTCACTTCAGACATTACCTTATTAAAATGCATTTATTTAAATTTATCTGCTCCTCCTTTGAACATGGAGGGCTTATACAAAGATACATTATGAACAATTACAGTATATTATTCTTGAATGCATATGTACCACCACTGATACTTTATCTGTTACATTATTTTGAATTTTTGTTGTATGCAGTTTCATGTTTAGATTCTTTCAATACACCTGGCACAGTTATAAATGAAATAAAAGACATCTCTGTGCAGAATGAAAGGTATGAGACTGTGGTCATCAAACAAACTGATGCAGATGGTGTATCTTGTACATTCAGGGTATAATCTGACAGAATTAAAGATTTTTTTGTCATAGTGGCAATATGCTATATTTTAGCTGGCATGTGAATTGAGGTATAAGCATTAATTGCACTGAATAAGAATTTCTTCTTTGGCTACCAGCAAATAACTAAATGTTTTCAAAACAAATGAAAATCTAGATCTAGTCATAAAGAATGCTGGTATGTTGAACTTATGTAACTATTACTATTGTTTGTTTATTGTTTATTGTATAGTGTTTGCATTTTTTTTCACTACAAAGCAATATTACATGTGGCTATAAGTATCAAATTCAGATCATTTAATGGCTCATCCACATTTCTGGATCCCTTGGAAATGCATTGGGTCCAAAGAATGATGTCAAGATTTAAATAAAAAAGTAGGGTCTTGTCAAGCAGTAGTTTCACTGCTGCTTAGACAGTCCATCACACTCACATATGTTATAGTAGTGTTTTAGTGATGGCATGCCCGCTGCTCTGCTTTGCTGCAGGCTGTCATTCTGATGTAAATCAAATAACGGATATGTCAGATGTGATACTTCTGAATATGTTAATGGCTTCTAAATTCATTTTTTATATAAGCAATCTATAGATCAGAGTGTATGATATATCTTTAAGAAGCATTCCATTCAGTGGGCATGTGCATATAAGTAGACCAGAAATCCTCACCCTGGAGTGTTATAAAACGTTTCAGCAAAAGCAATGAATAAAAATCTTGTGTTCCACTTCCTTAAAGTTGTAACAAGTATAACAGCAAATCTAAAGATCCTCACGACAAAATGATGAACCAAGTAGTAAAATAGAAATCTTTATTCCACAAAAACGAACTCCAACACAAGCGCTTTCACCCGTTTATAACGGGCTTTTTCAAGTGTGATTTGTATATACCACAGCTCTTCTATATATATGCTGGGTTGTTGAGTTCATTAATTGTATAAAAAAAACAATATATAACAAAAAAGCACATGTTTAAATAGTTTTTAAATGTATATACATTTTTAAATAATGAAAGTATGGTTGATTAATTTAATTAATCAATTATACAATTAATTAACTCAACAACCCAGCATATATATAGAAGAGCTGTGGTATATACAAATCACACTTGAAAAAGCCCGTTATAAACGGGTGAAAGCGCTTGTGTTGGAGTTCGTTTTTGTGGAATAAAGATTTCTATTTTACTACTTGGTTCATCATTTTGTCGTGAGGATCTTTAGATTTGCTGTTATACTTGTTACAACTTTAAGGAAGTGGAACACAAGATTTTTATTCATTGCTTTTGCTGAAACGTTTTATAACACTCCAGGGTGAGGATTTCTGGTCTACACGTTTTTTGCTGTTTCTTCGTTGTGGTTTGCTGCATTTCCTGAGTTGTATGTGCATATAAGTACTAAGTATGTGCAAGCAAGAGTACCATTTTTTGAGTGAGCAGCCAGAGTGAAAGCATGCACGTATGTAGTTAGTAAGTTAGTTGGATAGTTTGTTTAAGCTCAATGTTCTGGCATCCATCCTGATGTGTTTGTATGCAATAAACTCCTTAAACGAACAACCAAGCCTTATTGTTTTCTTAATATGTACAAGACGAGTGACATGGTGTCAGAATGGGATCCAGAGTCACAGTCATGAGGCAACCGGTCAGAAGTGGAGGAATATGCACAAGTGGGTCATCACAGCTGCTCAAACGAATTGCAAACAGGTCAGAAACAAATTCCAGGTACTAAAACTCACTTAAATGTTTTCTTTCACTACAAATATAAAACAAAGCGCTCAGAAAGCTCAAAACGAATTTCTTATAAAACAAAATGTCCAAAACTGTGACATATTGATAAAAATATTCAAAATAATTATGAAAATGTTTGAAACAATATCCAAATTGCATAAAATGTTCAAAAAAGGGAAAATTATCATATTTTTTCACTATGTACTACTTTTTTGCATTAACTAAAGCTATTTGAAATATTCAAAGTGTGCAATGTGCTGGCAAGTATATGTAGTATTACAGTGCAGTTATTTCACAAAGTACAGTTGTTTCAAAGAATATTTCGCAGAGTACAGTCTTTCAAAGAGTTTGTTGAGCATTTGAATATTATTACAAATACCTGGTATGTGTGCATGTTCATACATAATTACAAGGGTCAAGATTGCAATGTGCTTTACTATAATCTGTGGGCATGGCAGAAGGATTTTGCAGACCCTCAGAAAATTTGAGAGTGTTTCAGCAGGAATATGACATTTTCATACAGGCTGCTTTTTCTGACAAAGACACACATAAAAAGGCATTTATTCTGCTTACTTTAGCTGGTTAAGAGGCCATTGAAACAAAATGCTCATTTACATATGCACCTGCTGTGTTTGCAGGGGAGGGGAAAGACCACCATATTGTGGTATGGACTGAAATGCGTGAAGACCCTGAGTGCTTAAAACATAAATTTAAAGAAATGTGTAACCCCCAAACAAATATTACAATGGAAAGGGACTTATTTTACACATGAGATCAAAAGTCTGGTGAAACTTTTGCAGCATATATAAACGACTTGAGAAATAAGGCTAAATCATACAGATTTTGTGATTTAACAGATGAGATGATAAAAGACAGGCTTGTGTGTGGTATTAATAATGACACAGTGAAAAAGATTTTGCTTTGAAACAGTGATTTGATGTTAAGTAAGTCCATTCAGATTAGTCAAATATACGAGCTTACAGAAAGGCACACAAGTATGCTCACAAATGAGAGGGCAAGCCTTCCAGAACCTTCCAAAGCTCATGTAGATAGTATGCAGGCCCAGGGCCATGGTAACTTCAGTAAAACCCAGAGCAACTTCACTAAGGCTTAATGTACACACAGCAAAGCGCAGGGGTGACTCAGCAAAACCCATAGCAAACCTCATAGTCAAATGTCATAATTGTGGTTGAAATCATGAACCCAAAAGAGAAAAGTGCTTAGCTTTTGGTCAGCAGTGCCATTCTTGCAATAGGCGGAATCATTTCAAAAGATTTTGTAAATCAAACAAGGCACATTCTTTTATTAAAAGAGGGCATAAAAAAGGCAAGTTGATCAATTAGAAAGCTGTGACTCTACTTTTTATGTTGATGGTGTGTCTGTGCTTGATGAAACAGTCAATGCAGTAGTTTGTGGGTAAAGAATGAGAGCTTTTGTACTGTTTGGATTAATGGGAGTCCTGTAGAGCTCAAAGTAGATACTGTCCCAAAGTACAATGTTATGTCAGCAGAAATGTTTGCTAGAGTAAAAGCTGCAGAACAACTTGATTTGACAAAGTGTGCAAAGCGTGTGGCTTATGGTGGTGATGAAATGCAAACTGAAGGCTCAGTTGTGCTTTCATATTACTCTGCTGGGAAAAGCTGTGGCTTGCAGCTTTACATAGTCATGAGACACTTACAGTCATTATTAGGCCTCAGATACAGTTTGAAGATGGGACTGATTTTGTTTAACAAAGAAGTTCACCATGTAAACCTGAATGACAACAGCTCAAATTTCACGCAAACCATTTTTTCTGAGTATGCTGATATTTTTGCAGACAAGCAAGGCAAACTACCAGTTGTGTAGTATTTGACCAAGAGGTCAGCCCGGTTATATGACCAGCACAGAAAGTTCCAGTAGCTATGCAGAAGAGAGTCAAGGCCAAGCTAGACAAAATGGTGCAGTTAGAAATAATTTGTCCAGTAGAAGAACCTACTGAATAGATATCTTCCATGGTAGTAACTCAGAAGAAAAGCTCAGATGATATCAGAATATGTATTGATCCAAGAGACTTGAACAAAGCATTAGAAAGACCTCATCATCCAATATGCACAGTCAAAGAGGTTGCTGCCCTCATGCTAAATGCCACTGTATTTTATGTTCTAGATGCAAACAGTTCATTTTGGCAAATTTCGCTTCACCGAAAATCTTCATTGCTAACCACATTCAGTAAGCCATTTGGCAGATACAGATTTCTGAGAATGCTATTTGGAATAAATTCTGCCAGTGAAGTCTTTTGGCATGTGATGGAGCAAATTTTTTCTGGCTTTCCATGTGTTATTATAGTAGATGATATTCTAGTAGGAGGCAATGGTGAAGTCGAACATGATAGAAACCCCAAGAAAGTTCTGGAAAGAGCACGTGAAATTAATCTTAAGCTGAATTGTCAGAAGTACAAATTCAGGCTACGAGAAGTTCCTTATGTTGGTCATTTGTTTACCAGTTCAGCATTATGATCAGTTCCTTCCACACAAACAGCAATTCTTGATATGCCAGCTCCAAACAATTTCAAGCCCTGCAATGTTTTCTTGGCATGGTGAACTATCTAGGCAAGTTCATTCCAGATTTAAACCAACTTTCAGCACTGTTAAGATAACTGACATGCAAAGATGCAATTTGGTCATAGTCAGAGCAACACCAAAGAGAATTGGATGTCCTGAAACAGAAAATAGCCAGTCCACCAACTCTAAGCTATTATGATGTTCACAAAACAGTTACTCTTTCCTGTGATGTTTCTAAATTTGGTCTAGTGCAGTCATTCGTCAATAGGGTAGACCAGCCTATGCATTGAGAACTCTTACCCAAACCAAGATGCAATATGCCCAGATTGAGAAAGAGCTTTTGGCAATTGTGTTTACATGTTTGAAGTTTCATGATTATATTTATGATTGAACTATCCAAATCAAAACTGACCACCGACCTTTAGTTACTGTTTTAAGAAAGCCAATGCATACAGCTCCTGCCAGTTTGCAATGCATGATGCTCAGATTGCAAAAGTGTAATTTCAATCTTGTTTACATAAAAAGCAAACATCTTTATCTTGTTGATACCTTTCAGATCAGCCATAACAACCCACAGAACAGCATCACAATGAGCAACTTGATTTTGAAGTTATTGAAGGGAGAAATGTTTCTTCTTTGCATCTTGACAAGCTCAGAACTCATACAGTTTTAGATCTAGTTCTTCAGAAGTTCAACCTGTTTGTCAGTCAAGGATGGCCTTTGAAGCAATCTTGTTTACCAGTAGATGTGCATCAGTATTTTTCAAAGACAGATGAGATTTTGTCAGACAATGGTATCATCACAAAACTGCAGTGGTGGTGCTGTGGTAGCATTGTCGCCTCACAGTAAGACATTGTCCTGTTCGATTCTCAGCTAGAGCGTCTTCTGTGTGGAGACATGCGTGAGTGGACGTACCTTCGTTGAAGGTTGTGCGTCAGGGCTGGCAACTCGGCATGTAAAAATCTACTGCCAATCAGTTCCGCTGTGGCGACCTCTAACTGGGAAAAGCCGAAAGACACAATAGCAATGGTATCATCACGAAAGGTCCAAAAGTTAGTGTTCCAAAATCCTTGTAACAAGAGTACATTCAGATCATGCATTGTGGCCACCGAGGAACTGACTGTACCAAAATAAGGATAAGAAGACTAGTATTTTGGCCTTCTGTATCAAAGGATATTGAGAAGGTGCTTTCATCTTGTTCAGTATTTAATAGTACAAAGCCACATCAATAGAAAGAACTACTTCAGTTAAGCTAGATTTCTGAACTACCTTGGTCAACAGTAGCCACTGATATCTTCGAGTGGAATGGTCAACATTACTTAGTGTTAGTAGACCGTTATATAAATTGGTTCACGATTGACCTACTTCCCAATCTAACATCCAGTACTATCATTACTAAGATGAAGAGACATTTTTCTGTCTATGGTAGTCCGCACAATTATTTCTGACAATAGAGCACGGTTTACAAGTCAGCAGTTCAAGAGATTTGCTGAAACGTGGGACTTTGTTCATATTATGAGTAGTCCTGAATGCACTCAGTTGAGTAGCTTGGCTGAACATGCAGATTAAAATGCAAAACAGCTGTTTGAGAAATCCAACCATGGCAATACTGATGTTTTTCTAAACTTGCTAAATCTCAGAAACATTCCTCATGATAATCATCTTTGTTCAGCTGTCCAGAGACTTATGTCGAGACAAATTAGAACCACATTACCAATCAGCAGTAATCTATTGGTTCCATGTGCTAAAAACAACAAAGCAGTAAAAGCCCAACTGTTGAAAAAAATGTTTGTCCTAGAAGTCTTACTATGATAAGTCCAGCAAACTACTTAATCCTTTACAAAAAGGGGAGATAGTGAGGATACAGATGTCTAAAGATTTGGATCACATCAGATTTGTAAACAGTTTGTGTCAAGAGACAAGATTGTACATTGTGGAATCACAAGGAATGGAATTCAGATAAAATCAGAAACATTTGTTACCAGTGACTGAACCAGTGTTACAGCATTTTGCCTTTGACAAAGACTCTAATTCTCAGAGTGACTTGACCAATGTTCCTGTTCCAGAGGATATTCTGTCAGCAATCACTGTTCCTGAGAAAATCCCCGAGAGTCCTAAAGCAGAACAATTCCCAGTGATTGTCCTTGTTGATAAACCCAGTCCTATTACATTACAAGCTCAGGTCAGATCTCAAAACGTAGTTCCAGATACACGGCAACTTGGACATGACTGTTGTTTTCTTTATCAGTGTTTGTATAATTGCATGCCTATTGAAATGTCATTGTTTATATAACACAGCTCAGTAAAGAGGGAGGATGTAGATCAGAGTGCACGATATATCTTTGAGATGCATTCCAGTCAGTGGGCACATGCATATAAGTACTGAGCACGTACAAGCAAGAGTGTTGTTTTGCGTGAGCAGCCAGAGTGAGAGCATGCATGTATGTAGTAAGTCACATGCATGTATGTAGTCAGTCACATGCATATATGTAGTCAGTCACATGCATGTATGTAGTCAGTCAGTTAGATGGTTTAATGTTCCTACAATCCATCTTGATGAATTTGTATTCAATAAACTACTTAAACAAATAGGTTCATAGGTAGGTACTAGGCTATCTGCCTGAAGGCATTTATAAGCCTAGCCAGAATGTGTTGGCTTTCACCACTCCCTTACATTAGTTCCCTGTGCCTCTGTCCAGCAGAGCCATTGAAGTGATCCCTGGGGTAAACTTTCTGTTTCCCATCCACTCGTCAAGGTTTCTCTTGAAGAGTGCTAGCGAGGAGCTCTGCCTAATGTAGATTGGAATCTTGTTCCAAAGTATGGGAAGTCTCTGGGACAGGAATCTATCCCTCCAGCATGTCCTATTTATTGTTGTGGGGAGGCTTAGATCCCTAGAGCATTTGGCTTGAGGGGATAAGATTTTCTTTAGGTGGAGCATGTCCATCAATTCTGGGTTGGAAATGGCCTTGTATGTCAGGCAGAGATCACCTCTGAGCAGGCGGTATGCAACCGAGTACAGCTGGAGTTTGTTCAGTTGAGCTGCATAGGGCATCTGTTTGAGGCCAATGATCCTCTTGGTGAGGTACTTCTGTAGTCTTTCCAGCTGTTGCAGGTGTCTTGTAAGGTACATCCCAAATGGGGAGTTGTACTCTATGATGGGCATGATGAGTGATGCGTAGAGGGGCACAATGACTTCTTTTGATCTGGATGCGAACCCTTTTGTGATTAGGTGGACCACGTAGAAGGATTTTCTAACCACTTTGGCAATGTGATTATCAAAGGAGAGATTACTATCTACTTGGGTCTCCAGATCCCTTATTACTTTTTCTGTATTTAGGGGACTACAAGCTATGTGGTAGTTTGTGGGTACTTTATTTCCAAAGGGAATAACTATGCACTTTTTGGCATTTAGCTTGAGGCCATGATTTTGACACCAGGTATCCATCTCAGTGAGAACCTTTTTGGAGGATGTCTGTGTCATCCAGTGAGTCAATTATAGCCCCTAGTTTGCAGTTGTCTGTGAACTTGGTCAGCCATACTCCTCCTGTGCTTGTCTATACCACTGAGAAGTATATGCCGAACAGGAGGGGTCCTAGGACTGAGCCCTGTGGAATGCCACTTGTAACCGGTTTAGAGTCAGACCTAGCACCCGCAACTCTCACCATGTGGGTTCTATCCATCAGCCAATTGGCAGCCCATCTTATGACATAGGGGTTTATGTTCAGGCTGGTGAGCTTTTCTATAATACCAGAATGGAGAATGGTGTTGAAGGCCTTTGCGAGGTCTAGGTAGGCTGTGTGTACCACCTTTCGCTCATCTATAGCCTTGGTAACTGTCTCAAAGAAGTCCGCCAGATTTAGGAGGCATGATCTGCCCTTAACAAAGCTGAACTGGGTAGGGTCCAGTGATTGGAGGTTCCGAATGTCTCTGTTAATGAGTTCCATGAGGATGCCCTCCATAGCCTTGCAGACCAAGCTAGTCAGGCTTATAGGGCGATAGTTCCCAGGGTCTGTTGTGGCTCCACCTTTGTGGAGCAGAATAACAGTTGCTGTGCACCACTCTATGGGTATGTGGAGAGGCTGAGTTTGAACAGTGTGTTTAGGTGAGGGCTTAGTTCATCTGTGAGCTCATGTAGGACACAGCCTGGGACACCGTCCATTCGCATTGATGCTGTGCTTTTGGCTTTGGAGAGGGCTATTTTAACCTGAGTGTCTGTGATTTCAGGGGCTTTACATTCTTCTTGTATGGTTATGGGCCCTTTTGGGGGTGAGGGGGGGTGAAGTTTGCACTGAACCTGTCTGCCAGGATGTTGGCAATATCTGTTGCTTCAGTGTATTTTGTGCCATTCTGCACTAACTCTGAGCAGATCTGAGCATTGTCACTTAAATTTTTGACATAGCTGAAGAATGCCTTGTTTTTATCTTTTGAGTCCTTGGCAAGTTTTCTTTCAAAGCTCACCTTGGATGATTTTATGAGGGATCATAGTTTCTTGCTGATACTGATCAGGGATGTCTTCCCTTCTTGGGATTTTACTCTTTTCTGTACTAGTTTTCTCCTTCTATTGTATAGCTTGTTTATGGCAGGGATCCACCAGCCTTTTTTCCTTTTCTTGGAGGAGTGAGTCTTAGTTTTGCTTGGGATAGCACGATCCATGCATTTTTGTAGGTGCCCGTAGAATGCATTAGTAAAGGATTTTGCAGCTTTGACAGCATTATCCTTTAGCATGGGGGCTTTGAAACTTTCCACCTCCATCTTAAGTAACGTGAAGTTTGCTTTTGAAAAGTTTTTCATGGTGGTTTCCTTGTCCAGGGGTGAGGGCAGAATGTGGATATCCAAAGTGATTTGTTTATGGTCAGATCTAACCAGCGAGTGGTTGACCTCTGGTGTGGAACACCGGTCGCCCATGTTGGTGATGACCAGGTCCAATATGTTGTCACCTCTGGTGGGAGTGTTGACCAGTTGTTCCAGGGCATTTGAATTTATAAATTCTAGGAAATGTTGGGCAAGGGAGTTAGTACTTGAGTAATTCTCCCAGTTAATGTTTGGATAGTTGAAATCACCCAATTCTAGGGTGTTTGGTAGGACCTTTATGTTATCCAGTGTTTCCAGAAATGTGGAATGGGGGTTCTGGGACATGGCGGGTGATCTTTAGCAAGCTACAATTTGAATTGCAGCATCTTTATCATAGTATATGATACTCATGTTTTAGTGTTCTCCTTTCCTCAAGATTGTGCAGTTGTGGAGTTAATATATTTAAATAAGTTAGTGTGGTTGCAAAGGTGGGGGGCCTGATTTGTAAAAGACAGAAGCTTTTATTTTTTTGGGCTGTGGTGTTTACCAACTATTTCTGATTGTTCAGTTTTCCATTGCAGATTTGTCATTAATTTTTCATAATGTAACTGATAGTAAGATAAGAACATCTCCATATAAGGTCTTTGTGGTTAAATCTGAGAGCGAGATTCACCAGACACATGATTTTGCATCTATTTTCTTTCAAGATGACTCAATTATAGAAATGCTAGAAGTACATCTTTGCAGTTGTGGATGCGAGATTGATAATGGGCTTGGGCTGGTGTAGGTCCATCTGGGGATGGGTACAGGATGTAGAAGCCAACATCCACCTGTTGTATCCTAGATGGAGGGTCAAGGTAACCACTGTGTGTGCAACTTGCTGTGAATCAATAGCTGTTGACTGGCATTCAGCATCTCTCCTTAAGGGCATAGCTTCTTGGCTCTAGGACTTTTTCTGAAAGACCAACTCCTGCAGAAACAGTGTGGGCCTGCTTGGCATAAGGACACCTCTGGAATTGTTCTGTAAGGAGCTACTAAGGTACCCAAATGGTGTCTATAGAGTATGTGGAAACATATCTGTTGGGATATCAGCAGGGTCTTGGAGAAAGATTAAAATAGTATATATTTGCTGCTCTCAGGATTATAATATATTATATTATTTATTTATTTATTGCATTTGTTAACCGGGAAAGTCCACTGGGCCTAGAAACAGCTCATTTTCAGTGGAGGCCCGGGTAGAAAAGCTCCACATTATTGTATAAGAAAGAGAAATATTTATACAAAGAACTAGGTATGTTGACATTATTTTTACATTCAAACAAGTAATAAAATTAATAGCAAAATCAGTAATAATGTTTACAGTCAAAGAGTAGTATAATGGTACAGTTGACATATGTATCTGCAGTATACTTAGCAGAGGAGAAGAGCTATAGAGTGGAAAAGGAGGAGATAGAAGGGCTAGAGGAAAAAGAGATATGCTATGGAGACAGAAAGGAGTATGTCGGGAAGAGAGAAGGAGAGGAAAAGTTTGTAGTGTAAAAGGTTCAAGTTGAGATTCCAGAGAGAGGAGTTAGGTGTTGAGGTAAGTGGTTGGGGTGCAGGAGCATAGCCAGTGAGAGAAGAGATGTGAATTGAGTGATTTTTTGAAGGTGGCAGGATTGCTGATAGTTCTGAGTGAACTAGGAAGATTATTCTATAACTTAGAGACAGTATGAGAGTACAACATTTGGCTGGCTGAGAGCTTGGGTTTGCAGACCTGAGTTGGCGATTAGGATGATATAAGCTCATTATAGAGGACAAGGAAGGGCAGAATTCAGGTTGGCAGATTATTTTATGGGCTGTAGTTAATTGTAGATAATGTGAGATGATGAGGGGATTCTAGCCAGATTAGTTGGTGCAATGAGGAGCAGTGGTGGGTGCTCCTCATTCATTTGAAATATCAAAATCACTATATACAAATGTACTACGTTTTGTGACTGGATTTCAGTATTATCCATCTCTGAGAGCTCTGAAGAGAAATGAAAAGAAAATGTGGTGCTTGCATATTATCACAATCAGGTTGTATTGTACTGCACCTTGTAAGCCTGATAGCAGTAATTTCATTAAAAACAAATTCCTACATGTGGGAAATATTACCACTGAATTTCAGTGTACACAATGTCATCATACAACTATTACGTACTGCCTTCATGCATTTTGAATTTTGATTAAAATTGAAATGCTTAACCGTTTACCTCTGAGGCCAAACCAAGACACAGAAACTGCAAAACCTGGATATTCACGGACTGATAACTCCCACTATAGTTTCCAAAAAGTAAGCCTAGATACATTTTCAGTCTGTGCTTGGGGAAGGGTAGCACCTAACTGAAACCTGTCCCGGGAACCAAGCATCTTAGCACACAGTGTGCTTCAAGCAAACATCCTCCTAGTGTTGAGCCTCCATCTGCCTCTACCACGTCAGGAGGGGGAAAATGGTCAGTTGGGCTTCCATGTTTAAATGTGGTACTTTGACTACTATCCGTAAACCATTTACATGCAGTTGACATTATAACACTTTTGCAGTTTTACTTGCAGTCATGCTGTTTACCCATCCCTACCATGCACAACCACTTGTTTAGAACCTGGTTGCGATAATACAGAAGTACTGAAAATTCTTAGCCTGAAGAGACACAAAGGCCAGGATTCAGAAACATCAATTTTAGGTTCATAGGTGTATACCTGGATAATGACCACTACGGCCCACATAAGCCTAGCTGTGCAACCCAACTGTGACCCACAAATTTGATTTATATAGGGGTGATTTACTGGCTGCCTGTCTCCATGAGAAACATAGATGTCAGAACATGGATGGACTTCCAATTATACATCCATTGCTCCAAGTTGTGCTTAAATAGGGATTGGGAGGAACTCTGCTTCATATGGATCAGGAGCCTGTTCCAAAGAATGGGAATTCTCTCAGAAACATGTCTGTCTCTCTAACATGTTCTATTTATGTAGCAAGCAAAATTCGGGTATTTTAATCTAGTAGTTCTGATGCTGTTTTCTTTTTTGCTGATGTGCAAAAGGTTAATCAAAACTGGGTCCAGGAATGCTTTGCATGCCAGGCAATGATCACCTCTCAGAAGTCTCTGTGATACCTGGTAAAGAGACAGGGCTTTGAGGCGACCAGCATAGGGAATTGTGTTTACTCCCTGTAGTGTTTTAGTAAGGAACATTTGGGGCTGTTCCAGTGGCTGCAAGAATCTGGTCAGATACATAATGAAGGGGGCTGAATAATCTATTATGGAACTGATGAGGGTCAAGTACAGTGGTATGATGAACTCTCTGGACCTAGATGCCATGTCCTTGCTTATAAATTAAGCAACATAGAAGGATTTTCTTATTACCTTGGGCACATGTTGGTGAAAAGCTAAGTTACTATCTACAAGTTCCCAGATCTCTGACTAATGAATTGACTTTTAGGGATGCTTTACTGATGCTCTACTTACCTGGGGTGGCTGACTTCCCAAAAGGTGCAATGATGCATTCCTTGGTATTGAGTTTTAAGTCATGGATTGGGCACCAAGTGTTTGTCTGTGTTAGACTTTCCAGAAGGGTGTTCTCACCTTGGGAGTATTCAGTATCTGCTCCTAGTTTGCAAACATGTGAACTTGGCCAGACAAAGGCCTTTGAGATTGATTTTGTATCCAAGAAGTAAATGCAAAAAATGAGTCACCTAGCACAGAGCTCTGTGGGACTCCACTAGTGACCAACCAACCTCTTTCTGAAGGTGCCCTAACTGAGTCTAAACTCCTGGATGTACCAGCTAACTATCCAGCAAGTTATAAAGGGGGTTATACCTAGATCCATAAGTTTGTTGTCAGTGTATAAGTGGGGTATTTTATCAAATGCTTTAGCCAGCTCTAAGTATGGAGTATGTACAGTTTTCCCCTCATCCATTGCCTTAATGATCTTTTCAAAGATGTCCACCAGATTCAGTAAGCACGGCGTTCCTTTGACAAAGCGAAACCTGAATGGATCTAGTGTCTGGAGGTTTCTTATGACCGTGTTAATAATTTCCTTGATAATTCTTTCCATGGCTTTGCAAACAGGTCTAGAAGGACTAATGGGTCTATAGTTTCCGGGATCTGTTAAGGTTCCTTCATTATGAATGGGAATCACCATTGTAGATATATTTTTGACTGTTCAGAAGGCATCCTGGGATATTATCAGAGCCCATTGAGGCAATGTTCTTGGCTTTAGCTGGCTTAGTCAGCACATCCCTAGTTATACTTTAAGGGGTTATGTTTGAGGGACTTTTTGGGGCTGACAGGTGGTAAAGTTTGGTTCTGAATTTGTCTGCTAACAGGTTTTCTATATTGCTAGACCTGGTGAATGTGCCACTCACCACCAGTTCAGCACTTTGCTGTGTGCTGTCCTTGAGTTTTCTGACATAGCTGAAGAAGGCCTTATGATTATCTTTCACCAGGTAGGATATCTTGACCTCAAAGTTGACTTTTCTTGACATAATTAGCCCTCTTAATTGCCTATTTAGTTTGATGAGTTAGTTTTTATCTTTATATAAATAACTCCTTCTGACTTGTCCCATATTTTCCCTTTATTTATATATCCTTTTTAATTTGGGTTACCATCAGGGAGATTTGTTTCTGGGGCTAGTCATGGGCTTACTTCTAGTAGGTATAGGAGCCTCTGTACAGCTAATGACATGGCTGTACAGTTTCTGAGAGCAATTCAGCATAGGCTGTTGTACTGTTGGAGTTTGGAGGAGAAAAGAATTATGATAAACTATCACGCAATAACAGGTTATTTGCATTGGAATAGTTCCTTTTACTAGTTTAAATGGGATTATGGAGTTGATTTTGATTTAGGAGGAGACAGCTTTATGGTCGGGTGTTAGCAGGGAGGATGAGACATTGGGTGGGTGGGTTTGTGGAGGTCTGAGCATTCTCCCATATTTCTGAGCATGAGGTCCAGTATGTTGATGTCTCTAGTGGGTGTATTCACTATTTGGTTAGGGTTGTTTGTATTTATGAAGTGTAGAAATCTATGTGCCTGTAGATTTGAGGCTGAGTAGGATTCCCAGTCTATAGAGGGGATAATTAAATTCTC
The DNA here is from genome assembly GCF_019279795.1 of Protopterus annectens. Taxonomy (NCBI): domain Eukaryota; kingdom Metazoa; phylum Chordata; order Ceratodontiformes; family Protopteridae; genus Protopterus; species Protopterus annectens. The sequence continues at coordinate 707,913,452 of NC_056731.1, forward strand.
CCATGAATAAGGTGCTAGGTTGGGTGGTAAGTGCCACTGTTAGATCCAAGTATGCATTATGAGCTTCTTGGGAGGATGACCTATAGCTGGCTAGGACATGGTACAGGAGTTTGTGTATGCTGATGCATGTGGAGGAGTTCCAGCACATAATTCTGTTAGACATCTCTAGAGGTATGCTTGTTACTGATGTATACTGAGACACCTCCACCTTTAGCCCTTGAATGTGCAGCTACTGTTCTAAAAGTGAGAAAGGCACTGAACCCCTCCACGACTCGGATATTTTCTGCTGCTTTAAACCATGTGTTGGTAACTGCACAGATGTCAATATTCTAGAGAGTGAGGAGGGCTTGGAGGGCCTGTATTTTTTTGTTGTTTGTTTAGTTTTTTTAGGCTCCTGGCATTGAGCAGTAATACATTGAGGTTCGAGTTGATTTTGCTATGTCAGTAGATTTGCCAATTTGACATTGCCTAAATAAAACACTACAAGGATGGAAATAGTTCTCCATTCTACAACTGACACAACTGCATACTGGCAAAATGTAATGAGTGAAGTCATGTAAAGTGGCATGAAGCAGATTAAAAATGTAGTAGGAGTCACTTAACAGAAGGAGTTTAATTAAGAAATGTTCTGGTAAACGCCCAAATAACCCCTCACCTACTTAAAACCACAAAACCACAAAATCCTGTCTGTAATCTATTTAAACTTTCACAGCATCAGTGATAATTTGTCTCCGTTTGAATTACAAACTCAGCAAAGCCCTACAAAGCTAAATGTAATCACTGTGTTTTGGCTGAAGGACTCAACACATATCCCTCTTCTCACTCTACTGTCTTTTCAAACAAATAAAGATCTCCTTATCAATGTGGTGGTGCTGCTTTGTTAATCAGAAGTTACACTAAATTCATTCAAACCCTAAAAGTAAAAGATATCTCACCTCTGACAGTAACCCAGGTTGGATATTTGTCCAAGTGTTTCTTGGGTTATCATGCAAACCTTTTTATTTTAGTTTTTTATATTCCTCTCCCCTCCACTCTTACTCTGTTTGAATCTGTTTATTCAACAATTTACATAACCTCATAAATTAATATTTTTTGGTGATCATAATCTTAACTATATAGGATCCTGCAATCTGCAACTTAACAGTGTTTGGCACAACCTTAACCATGTTGTTATTGATTGGATTCATCATTATCATGGTAATTTTTCTCCTCGTCTAGATCACTTCATTCCTCCTCTACTCATATCTTCTTTTGCACTTTCCTTCTTCTGACCTTGTATATAGCTATGTACTATTCCTTGGATTACATTTATTTTTCTTATCTATTGTATCCATAAGTTTATATTGCTCTTTATATTGTTAACTTGTCTCTATTTGAATGTATTTGTATGTTTTGTTCGGGGCTTTTCCCTTCGGGTCTCCACTGAAAATGGGTAATTTCTTACCCAGTTGGACTAACCCGGTTAACAAATGTGAAATAAATAAATAAATAAATAAATCCAAATTCACACTTCTAGACAGAGTTTTTAGTAATATTCCAGAAAAAAGTTTGATCATCATGTGCCCTGTATCTTTTTAAGTGACCGACTGCCCCATCCTGACTACCTGGTCACTGAAAAGCAGATGCATCCCATAACAAGTTACTCACAGCAGATCTATTACAGAAAACTCTGGAAGCATACTCATCTCTGAACGTGCAAACTTCAGCTTGTAACTTCTCCTGAAATGATCCTACATCAACTCTCTTTGCATTTTATAACATTCTTTCTCCTACTCAGGAAAAAGAATTATCCGTTCAAAAATGCAAGAAAATGTAACATACCTACTTCCTGAATTACAGATTACATTATGCAGCTTATCAAGCTTAGGGGCAAATTTTGGTCAGACTGGAAATCAGACTCAGTTAGTATTGACAATTACAATTGTGACATCCTCTATCCAGTAATCAAGGAGCCTGTATCCTCACCACTGATACTGGAGAGGGACATTCACTTGGAACAAAAATAGATACAAACAGTAATTCCAGATGCAGGTCTGTGCATCAACCATAATTTCCCTTAAGAGCACACAAGTAACACACTCAATCTGGGGTCTGGGTTTCTATTTTTTACTCTGTCCAGGACCCCAATAAGACTCACCACTGTTACAGCTGTAGAGTTGAGTCCTCAGCCGAGTGTCCAAGGCAAGTTCTCCACCACTCTGTTTGTGAAACCAGAGCTCTGTGCCCCTGCTCCAAGCAGCTGACACACACACACTCTTTGAGATCTGATTTTTACACATACACACTTGGGAAAGGCTGGCAGAGATTTACTAACTATGCCCCCTTCTGCCCAGACTATAAGGTAGTTAATGCTTCTAGACAATCTAAAGTGAGCTACACTAAGGCTCTTACAAGGGTATCCAATTATACTGAGTAAATTTAATATTAATACCAATGATAGTGTTTGACCAATGCAGTAAGTCTTTCAGGAGTGGCCACAGAGTCACCAAATAGGTATAAGTACTCTCAAAGGTTAAAATATTCTCTAAAGGATCAGCCACAATGAAAAGTTTAAATATATTTAATAATAAACAATAAAAGAACATGATAATACTAAATATCTATTTACAATAAACACAAGAGTTTTAGTCACAGGAAATATTAAAATAACACAGATGAATAGATTCACACAAGTACAGAAAAACAGTGATTAGCTAATCTCACTATATTTCCTGACTGATCTAAAGAATTATTATTCCCTGGTCACTTACTAGAACATGGCAAGATGAAGTGGGTGAGAGATTCTTCTATGTCACTTCTGTGTTAGGTTCCAAAAACAGACTCCTTTGAGACTTCATTCTCATCTAGCTTTAAATCATCATATTTGCCCTGGTTTACAGAATGACATCACATGCATCTGGTCATCTAACTTCTGGTTCACATATTACCCCCTTTCCTAGCAACTTGACCCAGAATAGTGCATATATGTGTTAATAATACACACATATAGCTTTGTTAAGATATAGTTTAGCTTCTGGAAGTCATAAAACAATAAAACATTTCCACTTTTCCTACCGGAGATAATAAGCCATTCTCTGGCACAGACATTTCGTCTCTGGCTGCAATCAGAACTGTAAGATACAATCTTCATGGCCTAAATTAAATAATTTAATTTCATACTATTTTTTTTAAGTTAGCTGGACTGAGGTATAACTCTTCTCTTCCAGTATCCTCTGTTACAATATATGAATTTCAATAGTTATAATACAGCCTGACATACAAGTGTATTTCTTTGTCTGTCCAGCAGGACACACTGTTGGTACATTTTAACACAAGCAGCTTTACAAATGCATTTTTTTAACACAAGCATCTGTACAAATCAGTTTGATATGGACATGTCATATAATTCTTTGCAAACCTCCAGCTAGTTAAAAAATCAGAATAGCAACAGATGATACAAAATCTAATTATGCAGCAATCTCCAAACTACAACAGCTGGTTACCAAATGAAATCCAGGTGTGCTAGAAAATCAGCAGCTTCCTACGGTCTCTTCACTAAGACCAGTTCTTCCACAAACCTACTCATATAATTAAAAGATAATATATCCCACCCACCTCATATTGATAATCAAATTAAAACATAATATATTTCACCCACCTCATACTGATAATCCAATTAAAAGATAAAATATCTCACCCAACTCATACCGATAATCCATTTAAAAGATAATATATCCCACCCAGCTCATACTGATAATCCAATTAAAAGATGATATATCCCACCCAGCTCATAATGAAAATCCAATTAAAAGGTAGTACATCCCATCCACATCATACTGATAATCCAGTTTAAAGGTGATATATCACACCCTGCTCAGACTGATAATCTAGTTAAAAGATAATATATCCCACCCACCTCATACTGATAATCCTGTGTTTACTGATCCCCATCATATTACAGCTTTCCTTCCACTATTCAGGTTCCTATGATACCCTACCTTCCAGTTTAAGGTCATTACTGGTACAGGTGGAGGCACTCCTAGAAAAAAGAATTGACTGTTCCTGTCAACCTTTTTTCATGCCATTCATCCTGCCAGCTTCAGGCTTGGCAGCAAACTTCTCATCATACTCCTTGCTTTCTTTTTCAGCTTAACACTCACCACCTGTACTCTTCCCCACAGCTTCAAGCATGCTCTGGTTATATCATTTACTAAAGTCACAAGATCTCCTACTGTTAATGACTACTACCCAATCTCAACTGTAAACCCTCACCAGGATTCCTAAAAAAAAAATATCTACAGCCGATATTTTTTTTCTTTTATTGAATTTTATTAATTTTAACTTGAAACAACTTCAGACAATTAACCACAGTAACTATGAACTCCATATACATAGTTCCGCTTAGTGCAGACAAATGTCACAGTATTCATAGACAAACATAGTACAACATATATCAGACAACATGCTTATCATGCAAATTGTTGTTCTTATGAAATGTACTTCTACTAATTATAGCCCTCTGTGTCATAATCCCCCTTGTGCATCATAAAATGTTCGATTACAATAGACCAAAGTCTCAAAATAGCAGGGATACTCCATAGTAGGTCGAATGAGAGAAATACCCTATCAATACACCTTGCCAAACACTTTTTCAAATTAATATGAGGTGAATTAGCACAAGTGTTCCATTATTTTGTGATTTAAAGTTTCACCATACTTGCTATAACTCAATCTACCTGCCCTACTGAGTCATTGCTATTCAATCTGGGACAAGACTTTTCCCGATTGCCTAACAGTCAGCATTCCCATCCCAGTGGGGAACTCCCAAAATTGCTTTTTAATCATTAGTCTCCGTTCTTCCCAAATAGCACTGAACCCTTCTTCAGTTCCAAATAATGTTCACAAATCCAGCTTCTGGAGACCCACATCTCCACCAGTTACTATCTTTTAATTTTTCTCTATCATATACCCTTTATAATGTGCAGTAACAGTGACAAAAAATCAGAGTTGTTGATCCTTGAATTTGTACTATCTATGAAGGGAATTAATAGCACTCCCTATTCGGTCCTATTCTACCTTGCCTATATTCAGCCTTCCTTTGTTATTCCATAAACAGCTGACTACTATTTTTAAGCAGTTCACCTTTGTAATCCTCTGTATATAGTAATCACTTTTTCTGTCGGTATCTTCTCCCATTTACCTCCTGGGGCTCTATTCTGATGCTAACTCTTCTTCCCTTGACTCTGACCCCAGATGCCTTTTATTTGCATGTATATAAACAATTCTGCATATTTATACTGAAGTGCTGGCATACAGCATCAAAAGATTTAAAGTAATTCTTTCCTGATTCAACCACAAGGTGGTTCTAGTCTTCTATTCCTTTTTTTTTAATTTTTCCAAATCTTTTGGGTTTCTAATACAATGATGGAGATGAACCCCATTCCTAAGTCAAAGTATGATTAAAGTTCATGAAACTGGTATTGTCTCAGTCTTTGATGTCAGCCAGAAGTGCTCTTCGCAGCACCTGCAGTGTGCCCAGTAATGACTCCTTCTGCAAGTCGTATGGAGTTACATGTATTGGTAACATATCTAAATATGATTGTAGATTATTTTTATAAGACCCATTGCTCCTACTACTATTGAAAGTAGCTAGATATCATTCTTCCATACTGCTCTCTTTTCTGCCTGCAAATTCTGATACTCTATGACTTTGTGTCTCTCTATACGCAAGTCACTGTGGCCACTGAGTGTAGTGATTTCAGTGATCAGTGCTACTTTTGTATTCTTTTCCTGGAGCACTATATCTGTTTTTCATCGCATCTGTCTTTTGAACTGTTAGTAATGGGTGATCCCATGTGATGTAGACTTCATCATTTTCTATAATGCTTTGTGGTTCATGTTTGCAGTGTTTTTCAGCTACTTCAATATTATAATGTTTGCACAATCCCCAGTGCAACAGTCTTGCTACATTATTATGCCTTTCAGTATACAGTCCTTCTGCCATTAGTATATCACAACCAGCAACAAGGTGTGCATCTGTTTCCAGTTCTGTTTTACAAAACCTACATTTGTCTGTTTCTCCCACATGTTCAATGGACTTTGTAAACCAATGAGTACGTAGCCCACTGTCTTGGACTGCCAATATTAGCCTTTCATCTTTTGGTTTGCATTCGCCTCTCCTTAACCATTCTTGTATTTAATCCTGATCTACATGAGGTTCTTCCAGGAGTTTTCTATACTTGCAACTACATGTATGCATTTTCCACATTTCCTGCCTTCTCATCTGATCCTTCACCTTATATTCTTTCTTTTGTTTTTTTTTGGCACATTCACTTGCTGCCTGATTTTTATCTACTTCTGGTTTGATTTCAATTCCCCCTTGACAGTGATATGCTTCTGCTAGACTAAGTAGGGAAGTCAGCTTTGATTTATTCTCCTCAAGTTTCAAAACTTTCACTATGTTTGGGTCTTATGAGGTCAGCAGATATGTATGCAGTCCCATGATTGCAGATCTATACATGTAATCATTTTCAAGGAGGCCTATACCTCCTTCAGAATGAGGAATATATAATCTTGGTATGCACTGATTTTTATAAATCATTTAATGAACATGAAGCATCCTTCTTGTTTTCCTGTCTAATCTATCCAGCACCTTTAGGTCAGTTACTCCAAAACTGTAAGTTAGGACAGGAAGAGCAAATTGGTTTATAGCTTGAATTTTATTCCTTGATGTCAACGCTGTTTTCTGGATTAATTTAAGTCTTCTTAAATATTCCTTACTGAGTTTTATTAGCATTTGTTCAGGTTTTATTGTTGATCCTTCATTTCCCAAATATTTATGTACTCCCTCTTGCTCAAGTTCTTTTATACCACATTCTTGTCCCAAACTGAAGTATTCTTGGTGCTACAGCTTTCCTGCGTTAACGGTTGCATTTGCACATTTATCAAAACCAAATGACATTCTTATATCTTCTGAAAAACTTTTGACTACTTGCAATCGCGTTTTCAGTTCCTCGTCTGATGAGCTATACAGCTTTAAATCATTGATAAAGAGAAGATAAGTCTTTACACTTTATTGCGTTCTGGAAGCCAAATTATAGCCATGACCTAATCTGTTAAGCAGACAGCTTAATGGGTCAAAGGCAAGGTGAAAGAGCAATGGTGACAGAGAGTCACCCTGGAATATCCCCCCTTTGGATTTTTATCCCTGGAATAATAATTTGCTCTTTATCATGGCTTAACTGCAAAGTGGTTTGCCACCGTTTCATGGTTGATGTGATGTAGTTTCAGTGTAGAGTTTGTTATACATTTTAAGCACACTTTTATCCATGAATGTGGGATACTGTCAAATGCTTTTTTGTAGCCAATCCATGCCATACTTAGATTATTGCCCTTTTTACAGTTCTCCACTATGACTTTATTTAACAACAAATGATCCTTTGTTCCCTATGACTTTCTTTTATTGCCATTTTGTTCTATTGCCATAATTGAGTTTTCTTCTAAATGACTATAAACTCTGTCGGCATCAATTCCAGTCTTCTAATTCCTGGTAGTGAAGGAGTAGGATAGTGTGTGAATGATTCTTGGGTTATACCACAATTGCCAAGTTGGACCTAAACACCAGTGATAATCTACAAGTCTCATCATTTCACCTCCCATGTCAGTAAGCAGTTTCCCAGCTCTTCACCTTCATCCCAATATTCCAAGTCAAGTATCAGCAAAGATCCTTTCAAACGAGACATTGATATAGCACACTAAGTGGAATGCCAAAGTATATATTGAGATGTCCGGCATTTCCCACCTACTAAAACTGCATGGAATTTTCACTTTCCATGCTCTTACCCCCCCCCCCCTGCAGTGCCCAGTACCACATTGTCAAACATCTGTTGTATCCACAAAAATACAATATGCCTTCAATTTACTGATCAATGCTGCACTACATGAAGGATGTAAGGATTTGCCATGGCATTGACAGCAGAAATACTTCTTTTCACCATTTTGAACTTATCTAGCATGGGGATAAGAATATTTCTGATCTTATTTCCCATGCTCTCCATATTCCTTGCACAAGTATCATCTCATGTCTTCTCTATAAACAGGGCTACGTATTTGAGATTGAGATCGTTAAATGGTAGCATTGACTGATCTTCCCATGATCCCTTTCCCCACTTTTATCTGAATTATTTTATACTCATTGCAACACAACCCTGATCCCCTTAGTGAATTATCTAAAATTGTGCAGCACACTCATGCCCACCTGAACTCAATCCTCTGAAAGAAGCGTGCAATCATCATTAAACAAATAAGAACTACTTCTGACTGATGTGCATACATACATTTCCACCAATTATTGTCTAATTCTATAGGCTAGTTTTTCTGCTATAAACTTGGGGAAAGTGGGCATCCCTGATAGGTGACATGCCTAACATGACCGAGTTCCAAAAGGCCACCATTGAGCACCACTCTAAATATGGATCCAAAAACAGTTGCTTCACCTACTGTAAAAACCTTGTTCCAACCCCTCTTCATTTTAAAAACTGAAACATAAATTCACATTACACTGAGTCAAAGACTTTTTTTAATGCCAAATAAGTCTATTTCATCATTGGTTATTGTGTGCAAATATCCTTAGAGGAATATCTCTAAAACTCACCAGTTGGTCATAGCATGCCTTCCTGGAATAAAACTGTTCTGTCCCTGGGACATTATGAGAGGGAGGCACTTCTGTAGGTGCTTGGCCGATATTTCTACCAGTAGTTTCATATCTACATTTCATACAGATACTGACTTAAAATCTGTGGAGCCTGGAACCTCAGAATCATCTTTAGTGATAAGAGTTATTGCTGTCTGATTCCATTATTCCATTCCCCTGTGGCCTTAGTCATACCTCAGATCTTGTCAGTGAGATTCATTTCTCCATTTATAGAACTTGACAGGGAAAAACATCAACTCTGTCCACTTTGAATGCAGTTGTTTTATAGCTACCCACATTTCGTCCACCTGAATATCTCCCTGTAATTATTTTCTTAATTTCTACTTTAGTTGATGTGACTCTGTGGCTTGAAACTACCCCACCACCTGGCACTGTCCTATGCTGCTCTTGTAAACCTAATTATATTATTCATTAAACACCTCCATGATTGCATCTTCTGCCATTACAAGCCTCATTAGACCCTCTAACAGTAGATAGTTAAGTGCCTAGACAGATATTGCTTGAAGGTCTGAGATATAACCTTAGGATCTTTCTCACTTTGAAGCCACCAACAATTTCCTTTCCTCCTTAGAAGAGCTTCCACATGTAAAGCTTGGCAAAATTCCAGCTGTGTTTTTACTTTCCAAATTGCTTCCTTTAACTCACCCTTATAGAAACCCTGTTCCGCCACTCCCTTTTAAAGCAGACTAAGTCTATCCTCCATTTTGATACGACATTCTCACATTGTTTTCTTTCTTTCCCATCATGTTTCATCAGCTCCCGTTGAAGAACCACTTTGAAATCTTTCTCACCACAGAATGCCAATCTCATCTCTGCCCTTCAGATTTCATGTTATACTGCCTTTTAAGTCCCTGAGCTCTTTTTGCCTTTCTGCAGCCTGCCATTTTTAATGAACCCATCGCCAACTTCTCTCCATCCTTGGGCTCCCCATTTCTATCAGTCCAACCATGAGTGCATGATCAGATAAGCATCTCTCCTTAATCTCTACTCTATCTACTTTCTCAAGCATTCCCACAAGGACCAGCATTAAGTGTATTCTTCTGCCCTGTTTATCCAATGCCCTAAAGAAAGTCACCTCCATTCTTCCCAGATGCTTCTCCTTCCATACATATTTCCAGTTATATGAGACTAGCCATTCCTTTAAAAAAACTTTGACTTTGTATATCTAGTTTTTCATCCAATGCCAAACTGAAGTCTTCTAAATGTATTGCAAAATCAGAGGAGACCTCCTCCATTCTTGTTGAAAAAAATAAACACTTTGTTCTCATTAGGGACATAAATATTGCCTATAGCCCACTCTAACCTGATGATATGTCCTCTCCAAAGCACCAGTCTAACACTCTCTCTCCATTCATGTTTGAAACTTGATGAGCAGTCCCTTCTTCCCTTATCCAGGTTTATGATTAGCCAAAGTATTGGGGAATTGTCCAGATTGTAACATCAGTCTCCAACACCTTCAGCTCTGCCTCTTGCATTCATACGATATGACACTCTTCACACTGGATTATCTGAATTATGCTCTGCCTTTTTACTGGATGTGTACTACTACTTATGTTCCATGTTACAATTTTGCAGAACTTTCCTCTCTTATGGCCATGCCTACTAACAACTCTTCCCTGGACTAATGTCTTCCCTTGAGAAATTGTTGAAGTCACACACATCCAAATTGCCCCATAACTGGTGAACATCTTGAGAAAGACTCATCCTTGGTGTATGAACACCAATACTTAAACCTGAACCCCAGGTGGATACATTTAGGTGAGACATTCACCAAGAAAATAAGGCCCACCCTAAAAGGCATTTATTACATCCACTTGCATAATAATATGGAGCAATGCAGTGTAAACTCCTCTACAAAATAAATAAATAAATACATAATCACATATACTTCTAACATAATGGAAAATTAACATTCTACAACTTTAAAAATATTCACAGGTAGTTGCAGTGTGTATATTATGTGGGAGCGTGGCATAATAATTGGTAGGCTGGCATAATGGTTAAGGTGTTTACCTTATAGACACAAAGTGCAGCATTTGATTCTCACATGGAGTAGTTGGCTAGACTTAAAATGGTCCACAAGGGCAGTTGAACCTATGAATGTATAAACTCAGCTTTAACTCCATGAATTCCTGGGTTGCAAGATATACTGTAAAGGAAAGAGGTTAGGTCCAGTGTTAAAAACAGATCAGCATAAATGACTGACAGTAACACACTACCCTATCACTCTGCAGGATCTTGTATTATATGCCCATCACCACCACACAACTGAACAAAAAAAAAAAAAAACTGCTAGTTCATGCACAGGATACAGACTTTGTAGGATGTTAAATGAACCTCTTTCTATTTTGCAGCTTCTAAAGGATGCAGGCACCAGTGTCCGACCCGTCCCCTAAATGAAAAGGAAAAGCCAGTAAATATGGATAAGACACAAATAATAAGGAACTTGTCTGAAATATATAATGAGTTCCATGCTAATAAAACCCACAAAAATCCTTTTAATCACAGAAACACCAGTCTATTTAAAATTGCAGTGTCTGTAGACAAATTCCCCCTCCTCATGCAATAACACAATTTCATACATTAGCAGTGAGATATACCGAAAAGAGCTGAAACACCCCAAATCCCACACAGTAAGTCAGCCATAGCAGGTACATTTGTCCAGTTTTTGCAATATGTTAGATGACCAACAATGTTCATCTGCAAATCAAGCTTTCTTCGGACTTATGAAAAGATGACTCAGAGTCCATAACTGAAGGTTAATGAAGATGCCCCTAGTTGGTCTACTCTGAAAATCTGTCTCTTACTTTGCCACCAGCTGCCCTACTTAGCAGTGACTGCTCTTGCTCTGGAATGGCAGGATAACTAAACTTCTCATTTACAGGTAGTTTCTGACTGTTGTGGCAATGGGCTCCAAGAACAGCCTTTGACAAAGGATTGCCTCACAGATCTGTGTAGCACAGAAAAGCTCCTTCTGTTTATTTCCCATCCTTCTCACACTCTGAGAGGTCTCTAAACCATGGCTCCTGTCCAGATGGTTTTGTTGCAAAAGTTTTCCCAGAAAGTCTTCAACATCTGACTTGTTACGGAAGACGAAATGTTCACCATTTATCTCAATCATTAATGTGGCTGGGTACAGAAACTCTGACCCATATTAAAACTGCTCAAGTCACTTTTGGAACCCAGACATCCTTATCCTTGAGGCAAATAGAGTGGAAGAATAATCTGCCATACACAAAATGTGATGCCTGTCTCATGCTAGCCCTTAAATTCTGGAAATAGTGTTAACTATAATGTCACAGGTATTGACTAACTGCATGGCCATAAAAATGTGCCTTGAAGCAGAAAAGTAAGCCTTCTTTGTTTTAATCCTCTGTATTCTTCCAATAGAAGCATTAATGTGTGAAGCTGGGTATATTTTTTTTCCTGTAGAAATTACTCCATAAAAGGTCTAAGGTCACTGCTAGTGATTGACTCAGGCTAGCCTTTCAATCTAAGATTCATCATCTGTGATAAGTTCTCCAGATCAGCAAGTTTTTGGGACCAGCTTTTTAAATATTTTCCCACCTTCTTAAAGTGTTGGCTGTTGTGGAAACAGATTTCAGCAACTGTACATTATCAGATCCTGTTGCCCTGTTTTCTATTCAGAGACACCACATGATGACAGGAGGAAATGGTTAGATGAGCAAAGGTTAGGCAGGAGATAAGGAATGAGGATGAGTGATGGGCAGACAAGGGTAAACAATGTGAAAGGGAAGGAAAGAAAGGCAGGAAGTTAGTTAAGGGGGTAGGGGGGAGTCAGCTTGTACAGTACAGTTAACGTGGGTGGAGCAGATTTCAGTGTGGGCTAGCTGAGGTAGCAAGCCTTTGCAGAAGATGACCAAGTTCTAGGTAGTGGGCTACAGGTAAGCTTTGCATTAGTGCAGTGAGAGTGTGACTAAGGTCACCTAAAATTTCTTTTTCTTTGTTTTTTGCACTGGATGTGCTTGCCTGTGGGGCATCGTTGTGGATTGGTGTGGCAGAGAGGCCTTGCAAGTTGTGGTACTCATTGGATGTTTTTGTGTGGTATTTGTCAAAATTTAATAATGTTTCTCCCTAAAGTAGTATATAGTGGTGATTAAATTAAGTTGCAAGACAGGCTTCATTCATTTCTTCCAGGTCAGCAGTTAAGAAGAATTGCACTGCTTTGTTATTAAATGAAGCCCAATAGATACTGCAAGCTGAAGAACAGTGGTAGAATATGTGAGGCAGTAGCTAGAGTGAAAAATAGTTAGGTTAATGCCACATCTTCGACAAGCCTTGGGCATAAGGCAGTAGCTCTTAAGTGGTTTCTCAAATGGACATGCAGATAGAATTTGAGTGTGCCTAACCTGCTGGTCATTTTGTTCATACTGCTAGATGACATTTTACTCTTGCTACTTTTGAGCTTATCTCATAGTACTTCCATCTGGAATATGCTGGCAAATAAACTAGCTCTGGACAGTGCCTTCTGACATTTGCTATGTGTTTAGATAAAACAAAACAGCTGTTAGGAAGACCAAGAAAACTTTTAATAAAACCGTTTAAAACCATAAAGTAAAATAACTAAGTATCCAGTGAGCATTTTCATCTCTTGCTCGAGAATTCTTCAGAATGAATAGTCAACACTACAAACTCTTTATATAACACATAATCACATAACTCAATTAACTGCTTTCTCAATTCTTTAACCCTTTGTTTTTCAAATAGGCTATAAAATCTTCTCTGTTATTTAACCGAGATGGATAAAAAGCATTCAGCCTCCCTTACCACTGATACTCTTTCCGCCCCATTTCTCCTTCAGCATCAGACTTACAATCATATCTAGCAACATGGTCTAACACAATAAATTTAAAGTCCACTTTGCATTTGTTTGAATTATAGTGCTTACTTAAAGCATTTTTGTCATCCCTATCATGGATACCATGTTTATGATCATAGATTCTCTTGTATTAAATTTATTGTGTTAGACTATGTTGCTAGATATGATAGTAAGTTTAATGCTGAAGAAGAATTGGGGTGGAAAGAGTAGCAAAGGCAATTGAGACTAAATGCTTGTTATCCACCTGGGTTAAATAATTGAGAAAATGTTATAGCCTGTTTGAAAAACAAAGGGTTAAGGCATTGAGAAAGCAGCTAATTGAGTTATGTGATTATGTGTTATATAGACTTTGCAGTGTTGATTGTATTCAGTCTGAAGAAGTCTCAAGCAAGAGACGAAAGCACTTACTGGATACTTAGCTATTATTATGGTTTTAAATAGTTTTATTAAAACTTTCCTTGGTTTTCCTATCAGCTGTTTTGTTTTATCTGAATTTGAAATAACAGCTTTATGGTTTTGTTAGTTTTTTGCTGTGTATTTAACAGATGAATCTGAAGATAGAAGTGAACCAGGGCTGGTATGGACAGTTTGTGAGTGCAGTGCATTGGATTTGTTGGGTCATTGGTGGTTGTACTGCAGTGGATGGTGTGCAAATCGGGTCTATATTAGAACACCGACAAAGTCATTCATCGAAGAGCCTTATCATCGAAAATGCCGGTGATAGAAGTGTGTTTTGTGAGATCGCAGTACAGAGAAGATCGGAAAATTAGCACTTTCCTCACTGTAGTGTGATGTTGGATTTGGTATATATAATTAGCAGGGGGGGGGGGTGCAGCCCCATACAAAATTGAGTTCTGTCATAGGCATTTTTGATGATATGGCCGTTCGATTAACTGCTTTGTCAGTGTTCTAATATACACCCGTGCAAATCTGGGTGCAGCATTGATTTATGACTAAGTAGTTTGCTGGGGACTGTTTCTGCCTCATTGGCCTTTCAAATGGTTGTTGCGCATGCATGGTTGAGAGTCTTTTTCCCATTTTGCATTAGTGGAAGGCAGCACTGGGGTGGACTCAATGGCATATTGCTTTTGCTTTGGATTCCTCCTCGAGCTAGTATCTTGGAGGAGGAGTGGTTGCTTGCCTGGATGTTTGATTCTGGGTGTTGTGCTGCTGGCTGGTCAGGTATGGTTGTGTGGCCAGTGTGTAGAGTAGTCATTAGTTGTTTTGTTGTTCCAGCATTATGACTTTATTAATTTTGGTCTTAGTCAGGCTCTGAAGGTATGCGGTGTTGGCAGCACTGCTGGACAGAGCAAATGTGGTTGTACAGAGTAGTGAAGCTTTCCGTGTATTTCTGCATGGACCTCACTGGTTTGGCATTTGCAGTGTGTGATTGTCCTCATTAATGGTGGTGCATTTGTTTACTGTGTCTGGCCCCTGGGATGGGTGGCTTAGTGCATGGTATTTGTGAGACACGGTGCTCCACCTGAATCCATGCATCTCAGCGTGTTGGGAGTGGATTTGTTGTTTTGGTCCTCAGATTTGAGTTGAATGGGCTTATTGCTGGTGCGGGTTTTTTCTTGACCCCTTGGGCTTTTTTGTTTTTATGCGATGTGGACAGTGTCAGATGTGTGCATTTGTGGTGGTGGGAGTGGCAGGATTTTCTGCTTATTTTTCCTCATGGTGTGTACAACATGAGGGAAGGTGGCTAAATAAATTTACAACATATTCGGGGCAGTGTAGTGGTATGGTTGAGGGATGCTGGTTGCAAAGTGGATGTTTGTTCTGACTTTTAGCTGCAGTTGTAAATAAGGTATATAGGCATGCAAGCCAGTTCAAAGAGGCAGTTGAACCTTTACAAAACAGTAAGACAATTGTTGTGAAATAAAAGGAGACTGGTTGGGACATTAACTACTGGGTGGAGTTTTTTTTTTCTCATACTTCTCTTATGGTTTTGTTGTTGCTGTTTTTCAGATGGCAATGACCCACAGCTTGTGGACCAGGCAGAGGAGTTAGTCAAAGTAGCATTGCCAGAATCCTCCTTGCTGTGAAGGAAGTGGTCAGTGGGGCGAGTGCAGATAGAAAGATGGACGGCAACCACCAAGTGTGCTAGGAATCCAGTGACAGGCTCTGTCACTGAGTATCTTTTTGTAGAAGAAGACAATCCAAACACAACAGCAGGTAATGATTAAGTGTGTGTTGGGGGTAGGTCATGCTAATGTTAGAACGACTAGTATAGGGGTTGGGGGTGGAGTTTGTGGGATCTAGGTGAACTGTTGCAGGGCTTGGTGGTTGGGGACTGCATTGGTAGTTGGCCATCACACAGAGGGGCAGAATGCTGGGGGAGGTGGATGATGATAGGCTCTTACTGTCAGGGTGTGGAGGGTCAGTGTCATAGCAGCTTCAGTAGGAGGTGGGTTCTGATTTTGGACTTTGGCCAAGGGGGGGGGGGTCTTACCCTGCCTTCTCCTACTTCTGTGAAAGAGAAGATATGGAAATATGGAAAGGGGAGTTTATTGACATTTTTGAGTTGAATGAAGTGGACTTCTTGGTTGCTTGGTTGAGGCAGACACTGTGGGGATTAAGGGTCTGTTGGCAGTACTGATGGCATTGGGTGGTGTATGACTTAGAGGAAATGAGTGTTGGCTTTTTTTATTATATGGTGGTCTGTTTGGAGAAGGACAGCTCACAGGACTTGTCTTTGTTAGCTTAATTTTTGACAATGAAGGAAACGCAGAGGTTATGGTTTGATAGTGAGTGTTTGTTGTACAGCCAGCAAATTCACAAATGGAAGGCTGTTGATCACTCTTTAAAATGGGAGGTCATGCATCCAGATCTCTGACTGGCTATGATGTTGGTTAGCAATGAGTAGTCAACCTGAGATCTAGGCAGGACTTTTTGTAGGTCAGTGGCATTTTTGTTACAAGGAGGAAAAGCAAACACCATTGGGTGCAGGTTACTAAGTTGGTATGAATGGATTTGGGTTTCTTGGTAACATTTCTTGACCATTTCAATGGCATTTCTTTTTGGCAGAAAGACTGGGTGAGTCAGGAGGAACTGCTTTGTTTCACTGACACTGCAGGAGGAAAGGAAAAGGGTGAGTATTTTAATGGAGAATTATTTTCAGCTTAGTGGCCAGATGACTGGTCTGAAGAGTGGAAGAAGGAAGTACATTTTTGGAGTTGATGCCTATTTGGGCAGTTTTGCTTGTTTGTCAGGATAGGCTGCTGGACAGGAAGGTAGTTTTCAGTTCAGACAGTTGAATGGCGGTCTAGGTCCAGAAGTCAAAAACTACTAAATCAGAGTTGCTCTTGTTAGTTTTGAGGAAGTTTCTTTTACAAAGTTTGTTGATTAATTTTTCTTTTTCAGGTGCATATTTACCAGGTATTAAGAATGAGATAGCTGATGGCTTTTCTCATTTGCAGATTCATAGCTTTCAACATTTGGCTCCAGAGGAGCAGGTTGAACCAGTGTTACTGCCAGAAGAGGTGTGGCATCTTGGTCAATTGTAACCAGGTGGTTTGTTCAGCAATCGTGGCAGTATCGATGCAGAAGACTTATTATAGGGTGTTGGCTGCCTTTGGTGAATTTGGAGCAGGGCTGCTGGGGAAGGAGGTCTAGGTCCAAAAATCAAAAACTACTAAATCAGAGTTGCTCTTGCTAGTTTTCAGGAAGCTTCTTTTACAAAGTTTGCTGATTAATTTTTCTTTTTCAGGTGCACATTTACCACGTATTAAGAATGAAATAGCTGACGGCTTTTCTCATTTGCAGATTCATAGCTTTCAACATTTGGCTCCAGAGGAGCAGGTTGATCCAGTGTTACTGCCAGCAGAGGTGTGGCATCTTGGTCAGCTATAACCAGGTGGCTTGTTCAACAATTGTGGGCAGTATCAATGCAGAAGTCTTATGATAGGGTGTTGGCTGCCTTTGGTGAATTTGGAGCAGGGCTGCTGGGGAATGAAAGAGTGTGGTCTGTGAAATTATTGTTGCATTATCTGACCAGCATATGTTTGGAGGAACAGATGATGAAATTGGTTAGGGTAAAGTTAGCAGCCCTCAGTATGTTTTCACAGGTAGTTGGATTTATGGACATAACCAAGTCATGGCCAATACTGCTGATAATAAAGGATGGGAGTGAGTTTGTGGTAGGAGTGATGCAAGGGTCCCTGTGACAAAGCAAGTCCTTAGGTATTGCTGTCAGGATTGTGATTATTGGTGTGAAATTCAGTTACCTGCTTTGAGCTACATTGGTGATGTGGATGTATAGAGGGGTATTTAGAGTGCAGGAGCTGTTGGGTTCATGGCTGTGGAAGGATGAGTTTATTTTTTTTTCTATACTGGTGATTTGGTTGCAAGAATTTAAGACTGATCAATTGGGTAAGGCTATGCAGGATTAGCTGCTGGCATGTGTGCGTAAAGTTCTTTGTCCTGTTGTTTTGGGTAAGAAAATGCAGCTGTCACATGCAGTTAGATTTTCATATGTGACGTAAGAAGCTGGTAAAAGCTGCTCAGTTTTTACAGTTATTGCTGAAGGCCTTTCAGTGTTTGGGTTGAATGAATGATTTTCTGTGCATTCATTTCAAATAGGGAGGCCATTTGATTTGGTGAGAGAAGGGAGATCAGTGGAGGTGATAAAGAGGGTGGGACATTGGTCAGTCATGGGGAGTATTTTTGTCTTACTTTAGGTGAGGTTTGGATTTATATCTGGTTATTAATTGTGTTTCTTTTTGTTGGTTTTATGAGGGGTTGAGGTCATATTGGACCATTTCTTTCTGTACTGCATGGCAAAGCGAGCAGCAATTAGCAGAGTTGGGTTTGTGACAATACAGGTGGACAGTCAGTTTGGAAAGTTTTAGAGGTTTAAGGTGGCATCACCTCCTAGGCAAGACTGAACAGATGTGGTTTGGGATTGGCATACCACATGATTTGGTCATTCATCTGACAAGTAATGATTTGGGGAAAGTTCCAAAACAGTAGTTGTTAGTTACAATGGTGAGGGATTTCGTAAGTCTTAAAAGTAGGTTTCCTGCTATGATTATCATTTGTTCAGAGATAGTGCCACTCTTAGTTTGGAGACATGCTGTAAGTTTATGGGTATTGAGTGGGCTCACTGTTTTGTTAGTCATCATCTTGTGAGTGCCTTGGGGTAGTTGAGTGCACATGCTATTGATCATTGGAATTTTGATGATAGAGATGCTATCTGGTTTCAGAAGGATAATGTGCATTTTAGTGATCTGGGTTTGAACCGGTTTAATATGCATCTTTTATTGTTTTTACAGAACTTGATTAGGTCATTATAGTTTTTCTGAAAGGGGTACCACCTGCTTGCAAGTAGATTGGCTGAGAGGAGGGGCTGTGATGAACCCCTCTTCTGTTCCCCCTTCTCTTTAATTGGTTTGGGTTGGTATGGTGTGGTCTTGGTACAGAAGTGAGTGGTATCATGCTGCTTTGAATGGAAGTTGGGTATAAGTGAGTGGATTGTTTAATGCTGCTTTTGGTAATAATTGGATGAAGGTGATCGGCTAAAACTGCCTGCTGTATTTGTTTTGTTGGAATTCATGACATTTGAGTGTATGGAATTTACCATATATTATTGTTAATCAGATATTGTTGTTAAAAAATGATCATCTTACCCATAATGTTGTGTTCTGTTTTGTGGAAGGGGGGTCTCCACAAAGGGCTATACTCTGTTTCATAGTCACTGCAGTGTAATTAATCACTGTAGGATATATTTTATACATCTGTAAGCATTCCATAATCCATGAATGTGAGATATTGTTGAATGCATTTTTTTAATCTGTTCATGCCATATTTAGAATATCTTTATTTTTTCCAGGTCTCTATTATGGTTTTATTTAAATATAGATGATCCTTTGCTCCATGTGACTTTTTTGTTAAATAAGCACTATACTGAAATAACTTGCTTAAACAGAGACTAAGCCTTTATGAATCATATTCATTATCTTGTGGTTTCTTAGAAGAAGGTTTATCAAAGAATTGATCAGCTTAAGACAGGAACAACCATGTGGTCCGTATGATGTTGACAGCTGGATATGATATAAGTTATTTCATTGTTTGGAGTGGAAGAGTGTTCTGCATTGGTGATATAAACCCATATACAGATGTATTTCATTAATATGCTGTCTCCAGTTTTTAAATTTCATTACAAGTTTTGTAAAGTGTCACTCATTTGACAACCTTCCATGGGCTATTTTACACAATGATGTTTAGTCTTTCAGGGAATATTGCAAGTTCTCATATTGCATCCTTGCATGGATATTTCAGTTTTCCAGAAAGTTTTATCTCAAATTATATGTCATACAATTCTAGACTATATAATGTGCTAGAGCAATTACTGTTGTTCTGGTATTTTCCATTTTCTCTGCATCATAGTTTTCCTAGCACAAATATACTGTGATGTATTTATATATCTAATTAGATATATATGATAATCCCTCCCGTTCCTGGTAGGTTTGCATTCTAGTGCTATAATGATAATTAAAACATTCATTTTTTTCGTGTTCTCATCACTAAAATGTACATATCTGTTACTACTTTTCCCGAATGACACTTGGCACATTACCTTTTGCATCACAATGCCCATTAGTATAACTGTACACTTTGCATTGTTACACCTCTTTGCATGTGTCATGCTGACTCGCAGTATGTTGCCTTACAGTTTGTATCCTGTACTAGATCATGATTGCTGTGCATCATGTGGACACCATTACATCATATTTAATGAACTTTTTAAATATTACTTTCTCCTGTCTTGGCTGGAAAAAAACAGCAAACTTAATTCTGAAGGTAATAGGCCATGTGAATGGAATGGTAAATAAATAAATAATGGGTGGAATTCAATAAAGCTACATGGAGCGATTCTCTGTGTAGGCACAGTGTTACAGCCCGAGCATGGAACATGGATGACTGAGCGATCCAGGAAACAGGGCTAAGGGGTGTGCATGAGTATGCAGACATGGAGGTGTCCGCAAAATGACAATCACCTCATAAGCTAGCGAAAAACATGCAAATGAGGTTGATTTGCAATCCAGTAAGCAGAAAGGCACCCTTGTAGGTGCCATGTTGGTGGAAGAAATGTACACGGATACAAACAGTGCACCGAACTGTAAATTTCAGACAGGGGTTGTAAAAGGCTAAGAAAAAGGGTGGATATGGTACTGTAGGCATGCAAATGGCCAAATCTAATATGTGTAAGTCCAGAAAGCAATGCAATCATTAAAAAATAATATATATTTTTAATACATATATTACATACTGGACCTGATCATCACCAACATGGGGACTCTATGCTCCAGACCAGAAGTGTATCCCTCACTGGTAAGATCAGACCATAAACTAATCTCACTGGATATTCACATCCCGACTCCAACCCCTGCCCTGAAAACCAAAGTGAAAAACTTCTCTAAAGCAAATTTCACACTCCTCAAAACCGAGGTGGAATCCTTCAAAGCCCCCGGGCCTGTGGAAAATATGGCCCAGACCGCAAAATCCTTTATAAACGCATTCTATGAACACCTTCAGGAATGCATGGATCATGCAATCCCAGATAAAACCAAGACCCAATCCTCCAAAGGCAGACGTCCTGTCTGGTGGACGCCAGCCATAAACAAACTATACAATAGAAGGAGGAAGCTATTACATGATAGAGCAAAATCCCCAAAAGGGAAGGCATCTCTGATCAGTATTAGCAAAAAATTATGGGCACTCATAAAATTGTCTAAGGCCAGCTTCGAGAGAAAAATTGCACAGGACACTAAGGATAATCACAAGGCTTTCTTTAGTTATGCTAGGAACTTGGGTGGGAATTCCCAGATATGCTCAGAATTAGTCCAAAATGACAAAAAATACACCAAACCCACAGACATTGCCAACATCCTAGCTGACAGGTTCAGTGCAAACTCCCCCCCCTCCCCACCAAAAGGGCAAATATTTATCCCAGCAGAGTGCTGCCCCCTTGACATCTCAGATGCTCAGGTAAGAGATGCCCTCTCCAAAGCAAAAAACACAGCATCAATGGGATCAGACGGTGTCCCAGGCTGCGTCCTACATGAACTCCAAGAAGAGGTAAACCCAAACATAAAACTACTGTTCAATCTCAGCCTTACTACAGGATATGTACCCAAAGAGTGGCATATAGCAACAGTGGTCCCTCTCCACAAAGGTGGTGCCTCAACGGATCCTGGAAACTATCGCCCCATAAGCCTAACTAGCTTGGTCTGCAAAGCTATGGTAAGGATCATCATGGACCTCATAAATAAATAAAGATATTGGGGACCTACAGACACTGGATCCTACCCAGTTCTGCTTTGTTAAGGGCAGATCCTGCCTCTTAAACCTGGTTGATTTCTTTGAAACAGTCACCAAGGCCATTGACGAGGGGAAGGTGGTCCACACAGCCTACCTGGAACTCGCAAAAGCCTTCGATACAATTCCCCACTCGGGCATTATAGATAAGCTCACCAGCTTAAATATAAACCCCTATCTCACTAGATGGGCTGCAAACTGGCTCAAGGACAGAACCCACATGGTTAAAATTGCTGGAGCCATGTCAGACTCCAAACCAGTTACAAGTGGCGTCCCACAAGGGTCAGTCCTGGGACCTCTCTTGTTCGGTATATATTTCTCGGAGGTACAGGCCAACATGGAAGGACTGTGGCTGACTAAGTTCGCAGATGACTGCAAACTGGGTGCCATAATCGACTCTCCAGCCGACACAAGCATCCTCCAAAAGGGCCACATAGAAACAGACAACTGGTGCCAGAGCCATGGCCTCAAGCTAAACACCAAAAAGTGTATAGTCATCCCCTTTGGCAAAAACAAAGTGCCCACAAATTGCCACATAGGTGGTAATCCATTAAGTACAGAAGAAGTAATTAGGGACCTGGGGACCCAAGTTGATAGCAATCTCTCATTTGACAACCACATGGCCAAAGTGGTTAGAAAAACATTTTATATAGCCCACCTAATCATGAAGGGATTCACATCTAGATCAGGGGAGGTCATCATGCCTCTTTACTCATCCCTCATCAGGCCCATAATTGAGTACAATGCCCCTTTCAGGATATACATTACCAGACACCTGCAGCAACTGGAAAGACTCCAAAAGTACCTCACCAAGAGGATCATAAGGCTCAAACAGATGCCATATGCTGCCCGGTTAAAGAAACTCCAGCTCTACTCAGTGGCATACCGCCTGCTCAGAGGCGATCTGTGCCTGACGTATAAAGCCATGTCCAACCCAGAATTAATGGACATGCTGCACCTCAGAAAATCCAAATCCCATCGAGCTACGCGCTCAAGAGACTTGAACCTCAGCACTAAAATAAATAGGACATGCTGGAGGGACAGATTCATAACCCAGAGGCTCCCTTCACTCTGGAATAAAATCCCAGTCCAAGTTAGGCAGAGTCCTTCATTGACTCTCTTCAAGAGGAATCTTGATGAGTGGATTGGGGATCGTAGGTTTACCCCGGGTATCACTTCTGTGTCACTGTTAGACAGAGGCACATTATACTAACCTCGAAAAAGGGCATAGCAAAATTCATTTAAATGGGTGGCAAAAGCCAAACACACTCTGGCTAGGCTTATAAATGCCCTAGGGCAGATAGCCTAGTATGAACCTATGAACCTATGGAGCAGAGCAATGCAAAAGTGAAAAGTGCAAATTTACCAATATATTGCATTATAGTGCCCAGCATGCTGAGTATTAAAATGGCAGATGTCAGTGGTTGCTATTGAGACAGGCCTTGGAGTAGTGAAATATCCAGGGTAAACTCAATTAGCTGTATGTAAATGAGCTGGGGTTACTGAATAGCAAAAAAGGACCGGAGATACAACCCATAGTCGGGCTACAACTGTGTAGGTAGTGGTAGAACAGGTAGTTGACATCAAAAGAAGGTGTGTCACACTATGTTAAAGCGAATTGGAGTTCAGGGGCACCTGCTTGTGCTCAGCTAAACAGAGCTAAGCAGGGGTGTGTGTCTGATGCTGCTGAGTGTGTTTTAGCTAGTTTAAGAAAAGCTGAGTGTAACCATGTTTAGGGGAGAGTCAAAACTGCTGAGCACTGTTTACACTAGCACTGAAGGTTAATGTGCCACTCCCAAGTGCTTAGCAGTGAAAGAATTATTGAAAAAAAAATAATAACCTGGGAATACCAATCAGGTAGAAATGACTGAAAAGCCCTGTTCAACAGGCACTGGCCCATTCAAACCCAATGATATACCTATCAGGTGGAATTCAGCATAATGAGACAATCACAAAGGCTGCAACTGCAGCACACCACTATAAGGTATGCGTACACCCTACAATCTGATTTTCCCACATAGTCTGCACCATTGGAGTACACACTTGGGAATTTTAACTGACAAAATGCTAGGGGCTGCTGCTGCTCTGCTTCATCTGTTCGTGCTTGAGGCTGAGGTCAGTGAAGATGATGATGCTGACAGTAGGCCCAGACTGAGAAGGAGAAGAGTGTTCAGGACCAGGATGATCTTCCACGGGCTACATGAGCTGGAGATTGTAGAGCACTACAGGCTGGACAGGCACATACTACAAAAACTCACCGAGCTCTGCCGCCCTCAACTCAGACCCAAAGCCAACAGAGGGGAACCCATCCAAGTGCTTCAAAAATAAGATGTCATTTTGTCAGACCAAGATAAGTCCTGTCCTTTGCACTTGCTGTGGATATGGTTTGTCCTGCCAACTGTCACGATACAACAAGACGTGTCCGACATTGGTCATTTGTTAATGTGGCAACCCTATTGTGTTGCCTATGTGTGTGCAATATGTATACATGTCAAGGCCCTGTGACTTAAAGGTGCCCCTACATAAACCACGTGTATCTATGCATGAATGCTAACTGCCACCACCCACATATGAAGGTACTGACTAAGGCTGTGGTGACTGTAAGTTGTGTGCTGTCTGTCACTGACCCACGATATGATGTTAACACACTGCAACAGAGTCTTACATCAGGTACAGACAGGTGCCAAAGTCCTAGCCTCAGGCTAAATGCCAAAAACAGTACCATCATACCATATGGCAAGGACACAGCCCCACTTTTGCCACATCATTGGCAATCCCATAAACACACAACCTGTGTTGACAGACCTAGGTACTCAGTTTGATAACAATGTTGCATTCAACCATCATGTAGTGGTGGTGGTCAGAAAGGCCTTGTACGTGGTAAAACTCATAGGTAAATGGTGGCCATCACCTCTGTATAGTCCTAAGCCAGTACAAGCATACTTTAGTGCAATGGCCTGTTTGATATGTAGCTGTCCAGACATCTGTAACAACTGGAAAGGCCATGGTAATACCCACAAAAGTAATCCATGCCCTCCAACACGTGTCCTATGCAGACAGCCTCTAATCAGTAGTGCCCCACTTGGTATCAAACAGGTTGCCCAGAGGTGGGTTGTGGCACACCTGCAACCCAATGTTGGACCTTGCCCTTCAACATCTGCCTCATATATGTGAGTCTACTTCCATTCACATTACTAGCACAATGGGCCTGAATCTGATAGGCAACATCAACAAAACCTGCCAGAGAGACAGGTCTGTATCCCAGAGGCTGCCCTGTCTCAAGAATGTACTTCCCATACATTTCAAACAGAGTAGCATGCAGACAATCACCAAGTGTAACCATGATGAGTAGATGAGATACCAGAAATCTGTCCCAGGAGTCCCACCCATGTCACTCAATGACAGGGACAACAGGTGCTGATTGATGATATGGTTGAGGATAAACTACTGACTATTCTTTTAAGGGCCTCTGGACCAATAGTCTAGTAACCTTGCATGATCCTAGGTATACCAGTTATGGCCCTGTGTGCTGTGATGGACTATGTTATTAAGTGTCCACTCCCATCACTGCCATCTACTGTGGTGTGTCCCCTATGGGTGATATACTAGTACCATGTCATACATCCACTATCCGACAGATAGCTGAGTGGTATCACAGGTGCATGGGAACAGTGCAGCAACACCTGTGCGACATAGTTACACTTCACATGTGTTGTAGGGTATCCTCCTTATGGGTGTCCAACATCAGCAGTACAGAGATGTTTGCAGAATGTTTACATTGTGCCTGATATATGTGGATCCTCTGCCAGACAAATGTAGATGTCTGGAAATCAGTTGGACAATTTGTAATGGTTGTTTCCAGACTGTGGGGAATCTGGCTGTCACAGGCCAGACACCTCAGAAAACAGTCATGCTACTTTAATATCTGTGACTGTGTTCATTCCCTCATGTTGCATGCTCAAGATGTACATTCAGTTGCTGAGGGTGAGCCTGTGTCCCCCCACTTCTACTGGCTATAACCTGCTGTCCTGCTGTAGGGGGTCAACAGGTATGCTAGCCATAGCTCTCAGGCTATGATATACAGGTGTTGAGTACACAGTGACCTGGCTACAGTATGGCAGGAACAGTCAGGGACACCTGGACAATGTTTCAAGTATGAGAAAAAAGAAAATATTGGCCGCTTAGTAAAACTCTCCCATTAGTATAATCCAGTTAATAATTGAAAAAGTTAATACAGGGAGAGTGGCATAATGAACTGTTAATGACACACACTATCAAACCTTGAAAATGGCGCCAAATGTGTAAATTCAAAATCTCAGCAGTATCGGCAGTTTTTCACTTCACCACAAATATATTCAGACCAATTCCTCTCATTCAAGGTTTGTATGTATCTTCTTACATATCCAAATAAGTCGCAGTGTAGAAAACGACATCAATTCACAAGTGCGTTATATAAAATAAAAATGTAGTTTATTGAAAAATACAATCTGGCAAGCGCTTTCACCTGTAGGCTTCATCAGGCCAATAGAATAACAAATTCTAAGTGCTGCCTTTATAGTAGTAAAACATGACATCACTTCTTTAAAATCAATTAATAAAATATATTTATATTTAAAAACATAAATATCAAAATAATTGTTAAAATAATTAAGGTACTCAGTGACTAATCGTGTAAGAAATTCATATTTGTACAAAACAAAACATAGCGTAAAACTCCGCTATGTTCTAAAAACATAAATAAACTGAAAAGCTTTCCTTTGTAATAGTACAAATGTGTTGCGCTAGATTCTTCATCTAGCACTTCTTGTGCCAATAGCTAGCCAATCTAGTTATGGCTGATTGGGAAAGAAATTATGTTCTGATACAGAATGAGTTTAGGGAGAATATTGCCTTTTATTTTTGATTTGTGGACGATCTCTTCCTAGTTTGGAAATCTGATCAGGAACAAACTGGGTCGATTCTTGGAATATCTTAATTCAACTACCGAGTTTTTAAAATTCACCATGACAGCTTCATTAAAAATGGTATCTTATCTAGATGTATAGATTGAGAGGTTATCAAATGGCCTCCTTAATACAAGAGTTTATAGAAAGTCATGTTACAGAAATTCCTTCTTACAAAGGACCAGCATGCATCCTGAGTTCATTTTTAAAAATGTTGTTAAAGGTCAAGCAATGCGTATATCCTGATTAAATTCAACAGAAGAGGGGTATGAACAAGAAATTAATAATTTGAAACAACAATTTTTGGAGAGAAGTTATAAAATCAATGAAATTGACCATGGGCTATCAGAAATGACTACCCTTAGGCAAGGTCGAGCCCTCCCACATTTTGCTGATCAAAGTAAATCTAATGTAATTCAAGATAGTAATAACAAACTTGATCACCGAGATCGAAATATTTCCATTCATTACACTCAAGATGTTAAAGACATTAGAGAAGCTTATATGAAATATTGGGATATATTACAAGTGGATCCCACTATCCGAGAGGTAGTGGGCAAAACTCCCAAATTTATTTATAGAAATAAATTTAACTTATATAGGATGCTTTGTAATCCCAAATGTCCAAATATCTGGAAGCACAAAACATGGGGTAACACAACCTTGCAAAAAATGTAATTTTTGCCAGATGATTGATTCTACAGCTTGTTTTATGCATCCAACAACAGGACAATTTTTTAGGTTTTATCCTAAAGTTGATTGTAATACCTCACATGTCGTATATCTTGCTATCTGTCAGTCTTGCCCAGCATTTTATGTGGGCAAGACAGACAGACGACTTAAAGAAAGAATCAGGGAACATCTATACAATATTAAGATTAAATCAGATAAAAATGCATTATCGAAACATGTTATGAATACATCTATAGAACATACATTTAGATTTCTGGTGATGCATGTGAATCACCCTACTATTAGAAGAGGGCCTATACACAATTAGACCGAGCAAAATGAAACAAAATGGATCATACGACTAAGGGCTGATAGAGATTCAAGTTTGAATGATAGGATACCGATTCGTCCTATGTTGAAAGATAGAAGACTTAAGATATAGCTCTTCTACATATATGAGTATTTGGGCATATATGTATATGTTTCATTACATGTACACACTATACATTATTATTGCCTTTTTATTTTATTTTATTTTATGTTATATATATGACACATAAATGTGTTATATATTTTATATAGCTTTTTTACATCAATGAATGTTTAGGTATATATGCATATTCTTTATTACATATGCATATTATATATCTTAGTTGTTTTTTTCTTTATTCTACGTTGTATACATGACACATAATTGTGCTATATTTTATATATATATTTATAGATTTTTATATTTTTGCTATTTCCATCCTATATAGGCTATATCTATAGATAAATATACACTTCTTACTTGTAATAATTTACTTTCTCATCTGTGTCTTACTCCTAGAAGGCCATTTAGTATATATATATATATATATATATATATATATATATATATATATATATATATATATATGTATATATATATATAGGGGAACATGATATGATTATGCACTATATGGTATGATTGAGCAAGTAGTGCTTTATACCATTGTATACTTAATTGATACATATTTTATTGATATTTACTTTGGTATTTTTATACTAGAAGTTGAGTTTTTGCTTGTATACATGACATGTTAAATAACAAATAACTCATTATGATTTCATAATTTTTATTTTCATTTTCGTCATTAGTTTTAGTAAGTTAAGCTTAATTAGTAACTTGGGTATGATGACATTTCGTTAGCTAGGAAATACATAATTGGCACGCGAAATTGTTTTAAATTGAATTTAATCTTTAGTTCTGGCAATTGTACTTACGTATAAAGATAATGGTGACATATTTACATATGTAATGAATGCTGTAAAGGGATGTTTTATGTTTATATTAGCATCCCTTACAACTGTCTAGTTTCGACACTCCTTTGTATGCTCCGTTTGTTATTAGTAACATTTAAGTAAGTTAAGCTTAATTAGTAATTTGGATATGATGGCATTTTGTTAGCTAGGGAATACATAATTGGTACGCAAAATTGTTTTAAACTGGATATTGTGGATTTAATCTTTAGTTCTGGCAATTGTTCTTAAGTATAAAGATAACGGTGACATATTTATATATGTAATGAATGTTGTAAAGGGATGTTTCATGTCTATATTATCATCCCTTACAACTGTCTAGTTTTGGCACTGCTTTGTATGCTCCGTATGTTATTAGTAACTGAACGGTATAGAGAAAAGATTGCAGTGATTTATACATGCAACGAAAGTTGCAAAGGGACGTTTAGTCTCAATCTATAATAATTCAGTTCTGTAGTTGTCTCGCACATTTTGCTTCTTATTAGCTATGGAACTTGAAATTTACAGTGAACAAACTTTCTGTTACTAGTCATTTGAAACAGTAGTTTACTCTCATTTGAACAAAGTGACATAATAAATAACAATCATGCAAGAGTATTCTAAGAGGTGCAAGTGCTAGATGAAGAATCTAGCGCAACACATTTGTACTATTACAAAGGAAAGCTTTTCAGTTTATTTATGTTTTTAAAACATAGCGGAGTTTTACACTATGTTTTGTTTTGTATAAATATGAATTTCTTACATGATTAGTCACTGAGTACCTTAATTATTTTAACAATTATTTTGATATTTATGTTTTTAAATATAAATATATTTTATTAATTGATTTTAAGGAAGTGATGTCATGTTTTAGTACTATAAAGGCAGCACTTAGAATTTGTTATTCTATTGGCCTGATGAAGCCTACGGGTGAAAGCGCTTGCCAGATTGTATTTTTCAATAAACTACATTTTTATTTTATATAACGCACTTGTGAATTTATGTCGTTTTCTACATTGCGACTTATTTGGATATGTAAGAAGATACATACGAACCTTGAATGAGAGGAATTGGTCTGAATATATTTGCGGTGAAGTGAAAAACTGCTGATACTGCTGAGATTTTGAATTTACACATTTGGCGCCATCTTCAAGGTTTGATAGTGTATGTCATTAACAGTTCTCAATGTTTCAAGTATGCCTGTGTGACATTCATAGTGTAAGAGAAGCAGATTGACAGAACATTATGTGATATGGCAGCTGTATCCACCACTACTGGCTGTCACTATTGTCTAATACACATGCAGTCACATTCATACATGAGCTGACCATTGCTGGGGGGACTCAGGGGCCAGAGCTGTGATCTATGTCACATCAGACAGAGACAAAAGAGAAGCATGTAGCTGCTGGACAGCTAATAGTGAGATGTAATTCCAAGAAATTTAACACAGACCTCTATTGTGGTAATCCCTATTTCCCATGCCTGCATCCTCCAACTGCATCCAATTACATGGGGAATACTATTACATACCTGGTGTAGTGCTGTACTCCTTTATGTGCAGAAATCCTGTGGTAGAATGCTAGAATAGCACAGTCTGTCATCATAGAGAAAGTCACAGACCTGTGTACCATAGGCAGCAACTTGCCTTTTGTAGGTAATCCTCATGAACAGCTAATTGTCTGTGCACCAGTCTGTGGCTCAGATGTGCTAATTGCATTCAGAACAGCTGGGTTGTATTTTCATTAGCCAAAGTCATGGCAACAGTGCTGTATTTTTGGCCTTCATGTAGGCCTTGCCCTTTTCCTGGCCTATGAGAAGGACATTATCGAGGTATGGGGACTATAGCATCACACAGGGCAGGTTGAAATACTGTCCATGGTTTGGATTTATGTGGTATGTCCACTGTTTTGCATGCTATGTTTGGCCATTGTGAACAGACTTTCAGATTATGTGGCAGTTTACTGTTTAAAATGTGGGTTGAGGTCAGTAAGGAGACAGACAGATGTCAGTTTCATACAATATTTGCATCAGAATATGTATGCTGCTGCAGTAGCCACTGGTCTATCAGCTATGTATGTTTATAGGGGAAGCCTTTGACACATCTCCTTGTCACTTGACCATTCCTCCCACTCCTTTATGTATGGGTGTTGTGGGGATTCCATGTTCTAAGTGTTTGTGGGATACAGTAGGTCTGTAGCAGGTAGCTGAACATACTAATGCATATGTTGCAGGCTGCAGCTGCTGCATTCTGCCATGGAGTCATACTGGGGATTGTAAATCCATTGTGGGACAGCAATCTGTATATGTGAGTGATGGAGCAGTGTCAGCTCTGTTATCACAGCATAGCCAGGGTGAGGGTACTCATAACAGTCCAGGTGAGGCATGTGCCTCTGGTACATATGTTATGTAATAATGACATCCAGAGGGTGATAGGTGACATTTAGGACACCTCTTCATATATGTGAACTTTGTCCAAACCTACAGGCCTTTGAGGTGCTAATATGGGTGGCAGTGACTGCAGTAGCAGCAACCATTTCTGCTTAAAATTGCATGGCTCAGTCATTTAATTGTTCTGACAACCATGTTGACATGCAACACACTGAAATTGAAACCAGGACTATGTGTATACAAATGTTAAGCATGCTAGGAATGTAACAGATTGAGCTATGGAGTCAATATCATAGTAGGTGTATTTGCAAGACATATGTGCATGCATACAGTCTGTTACACAGAATTAGCATGAACATGTGTGATTGGATGTGTATGACATGTGACTGAACTATCTGCCATGTTTTCATAATGTCAAAGTGTACTGACTTGCCAGTATGTTAGCACAGGGCATAGGTTCTGTGACAAGTGTGCCAAATGTAGGTAGCACAACTGTAGACATTCTACAATAGTCTGCAGTTGTCAGCTCTACCTGATATCCTAGGCCTTACGTACATCCATCAGCATTTATTTGTCTGTGTACTGGTTTGGTGTCTGTATCACAATCCCAGGTGCATTGTCATTTGTACAGTACACAAGCAGTGTGTCACTGGAAAGAAACATATGTTTATGGAAACACCTGTTAGTTTTCAAAGCTGAGTGGCTTAGTGAACTAATGCACTGTGCATCACTGATAAATATGATAAGTTCATGGAAACACCTGCCAGTCTTCAAAGCTTTGTGGCCTAGTGGGATAATGCACTGTGCTGTAGTTGACAGGGTCCTGGGTTTGAATATTTTTTTGCTGTGCATCACTGATAAACAGGATAAGTTTATGGAAACACCTGTTAGTTTTCAAAGCTAAGTGGCCTGGTGGGCTAATGTACCTATGTCATAGGTGGCAGGGTCCTGGGCTCCAGACTTGCCAGTGTGATCATTTTGCTGATGTGCAGAACAGTGTCAGACAGACAGAAGGTGATTTAAGCAGTTTTAAGTGGCTTTAAGTGGCTTTGCATAGGTTTACATGTCGTGCTACGATGGCAAACAGAATTTAAACCAGCTTAAACCCGCTCTATTTCCAAAACAAGAAAAGAAAAATGGGTGATAGGAAAGTGGTGAAATGGGGACAAGTAGGGGGAAAAACAATATAAAAGGCAGCTAGCGATGTGCAGGACGGGTGTAGGAAAGGACCATAACTCTCCATTTTTTGAACATCAACAGCTGTGTATGTTGTGGACAATTTTGAATTTGAAGCCTCGCATTCCAGAAAGAGGGGTGTGGGTGATATAACTTTTTTGATTAATTGCTCTGATGATTGATTGATGGCACTGTAGGTGTGGACGACATGGAGAGCTAAGTATGGGGTGATATTTTTTTGCGGGACTGATGACCTTTTTTAAGGAGAGAGTGGGATGTTGGGGAAGGGATATAGGTACGTGTGGGGAGATAAGTTGGGTAGGAGATGTAGCATTTGCAAACAGACAAGACAGACAAGATAGCAGACAAGGGCATTGTATGACACATGAGGGGGAAACACCTTGGATGGGGAGGGTGTTGTGGAATCAGAGAACCAAGTGCCCCCAGACGGTAGCAGTGGGACTGAGCTCCCCACCCATGGGCAGTCACCACTGCTCCTTCACAGCCCCAAAGATGCCAGCCTGCCCCTCCAGGTGCACCAGTCTGCCCTCAATCTGACACAGCTGATTGTCCATGTCATGCTGGAGAATCCTGTGCACCATCCCTGGTAACTGTTGCCATGTGACTACTCCCTCTCGGTGCTCGCACCCAGGGAGGACATGCCTCGTCCCCTAAGGCAGTTCCACCTGTAGGTGGTGCAGGTCCAGAAGAGGGGGCAGATCCAGGTTGGGTCTCAGACGTGCTGGGACCCAGTGCCACGGCCAGTTGAGTTGGGGTATGTGTGTCCACAGGTACCGGTCTACCGACTCGTGCTATGGTGTTGAGGTTTTTTCAAAGTGTATAGGATAGTCATCCACAGAACATTTAAATGTTAGTTATAACAGCATGCATGGGTGTTCCAATTAACCCAGAACAATAAAATTATATAGCATACAGAACACAATAAATGGGATAACAGTACTGTAACAGCATGCCAGTAACAGTTACAGCAAAAGGCCAACAACATTGGTATTTCAACAAGGTATGTTAGTATGCAACCATCATAATATGTAACAATAATGAAACACAAAGCCCAACATATGGTTTTGAGAACAACATATGTGAAATGGAAACCATACCCAAAGTATAACAGTAATAATATTTGTGATGCAGATAAGGGGTGGAGGGAGAGAGAGAATTCCATTAACAACAGTATAGGCCTATATTTATTGCAACAATACTGTTCCATACTCTACATGTCTGCGCTCACTTTTATGTCTACAAGTGCCCTATATCTTCTGTAGCACATATATACCCTTCAAGCTATCTGCATTGTACAGGATGGGCCAAGCTGTAACATCTACAGGTACAGAACTACAGGGGACTATTAGATGCCAGGAGAACATATATTGCTACCAAGGAGTACTGTGCACTGATGTGTGAGTGTGTTAGTGACATACTTCAATTGGATGTCAAATCTGTGTCCAAGGGTTTTGGCAACAGTGATCACTATTGATGACAGTGTGATACTTGAGAGACATGTATCATTCATAGTAGAGAGAGTTTACACATATCCTGCCATCCTTGGCAGGCATGGGGTTACATTATCAGCAGACATTCACAGACGCACCAGGCATACAGCCATAAGAGCAATACATAGTTTAATTGTCTTATTAACTTGGAATAGTAATGTACTTATGGACATTTACTTTAATGAAGTCTTATCACCTTACTGAGCAATGCTGTTTACAAATTAGTACATCTGGACACACAAATTAGTATATCATTAGAACAGCTACTATAGACAATTTATATATATATATATATATATATATATATATATATATATATATATATATATATATATATATATATATCATTCACCTTCTTGCTCTCTTTCCACTTCTCTACTCCACTGTTCTATGTCACATACCTGTAATATTAAAAAAAAAAAAAATCGATAAGAATTTTTTACAATTCAAATTTTTTTTTTCTTTCTGATTGCTCTCTCTCAAATGATTGCTCTCTGTATTTGATCTTAGCTTTAACCTACTAAGGACTCTATATAAGTTTTCTGAACCTCAATGTAACAATGTCCTGTAATTTATTTTGACTATTACTATATATTGTAATCTTTGTCACTGCTAATGCTTGGAGGTTTTCTCCCCGGGCCTCTACTGAAAATGGACATATATCCAGTTAGACTAGCCCAGTCAACAAATGTAAAATAGATAAAAAATAAAATAAATAAATTTATTTACCTGCAATTCCTGTAGGGAGAACATCTGTTAACAATCCATAACTGTTTCTATACATATTCAGTAGTACTTGTCTGTTTCTATAAATATATAGTAGTACTTGTCCCTGGATTTGAACCCCAGTCTGTGTGTGCAAAAATGAACAGCATACATATCAGGTAGCAAACTCAGCTATTGACCCACTGCTGTGCATTCCTTGACTGATATGTACCTAGAGCTCACTTGGTAACAAATTCTGACCTGGTAATGTAGGTAGAGTATCACACAAGACTGCAGTGACATCTGAAGATGAGATGCATGCGTAACAGGGATAGTAGGTGAACTGTGTATTACTGCTTGGAATACAGGTGTACACATTTAATTTCTAGTGGATGGGAATATGTGTGATGTGTACAGACCATATCTGGGTGCTGGGTTGGCTACCTGACCCATATACAATTGCAGATGGTATATTTGCAGTCTACAGCTATTACAGTGTCATACTTGCCTGCATCAGTATAACTACATTCAGGAATGCATATAGCTGAAATGCAAAAGTTAACACAAGACAATCCTGAAGGGAACACACTATAATACCTTACACATTACTATTCAAGGTTCAGACCTTATAGTGCAGAACAAATATCATACTGCAGTATATCTTGTAGTACAGCTCCACTTCTACACTTTAGCAAATCAGTTCTTTATCGGCCAACCTTCAGTCACTTAATGGAATTATACCCATATTTACTTCATACTACTTGTAATACTCAATTTCTTGACCAACAACCCAAAATACACACAACACTTGACACAACAAACCTTTATAGAGGGTGACATGAAACAGCTAAGATTCTTTTCATTGTTGAACAAGTTACATAATGCAGGCATTGAAAGATGGCTGTTATTCCACAATGTATGCATTACTAACATTATTTCCTTAACAATTGTGACAGCAGGTGTACTTTATTTCCTGAAAATTATGACTGATTTATTCACTTCAGATTATGAATCCATTTGTACTTTATTACCTGAACATCATTATTAATACTTTATTACCTGAACATCATTAATAATACAGTATGCACTTGTTATTTTTTAACATTATTAATGCAGTAGTAACTTTCTTTCCTTTACATTATCAGGTTTCATGCTTTCATCTATATTGAACTGTACCTAGCATTATTCACTTATATCAGTCCAGGTCTATGACCACATTCATTGCAGTACACTCAAAACAGAATATATCTACTGTCAGTTATTACTGTACTCTTTTTTAATTATATTACTATATATTGCAGGATATATCTGTACTCACCACACTCTTGGTGCAACCTGACCAGGTGCTCTGCATGGGCCTCCAGGTTGTGAGCTCTCTCCTCTACAGCTGTGGGGAGAGAAACACACCATTATGCAT
Organism: Protopterus annectens; assembly: GCF_019279795.1. Classification (NCBI taxonomy): domain Eukaryota; kingdom Metazoa; phylum Chordata; order Ceratodontiformes; family Protopteridae; genus Protopterus; species Protopterus annectens. The sequence goes on from NC_056731.1 coordinate 707,949,378, forward strand.
ACCTGTCTATCAGATATTCATACTAGACTTTTGTAAATCAATGCTTCCTATACTTACAAACTTGTGAGGCATTGTCGTCCCAAGCATCTTGGATCCACTGGGCCAACAGTTCCTCCTTCCTACGCTTCAAGTCATCATAGTGGTGATACACCTGCTCACCAGTGTGTGGGATACCAGTTGCATGAGTGAGGTCATGTGCCAGCTGTCCCAGGCTTCAGATTTGTTTTCAGACCCCTAGTACTGGCCCTGCAGCAGCCAGTTGTCATGGTCTTTTATGAGGAGCCCAACCATGACCCTGGACTCCAACATGCCCCACCACTGCAGCCAGAAGTGGGCACCCTCTCCAACTCTAGCCATAGCTCCTGCAGTGATCAAACTCCAACAGGTTCTGCCTGTATTCCCAGCTGCTCAGCTTAAATAAGGCTATTTTCCTGCACTTTACCACCATTGGACCATTTTTAAAAATGCTAAGTGAAGCTTAGCACTGCACAAACCTGCTAAGACTAGTTCAGGACTGCTTAAATGGGCATTCCTTAGTAGTGCTCAAACCAGCTAATTGGAGCTACACGTTGCTAAGTATTGCTAAAATTGGTCCTATTTAAGCATTGCTTGGCTTGGCTTAACAATGCTTAGCAGATCATAGCTACGGGCAAACCAGAGTTTTTCAAAAATGTAAAACAATTATTGAAAGTAATTGTTCATTAATGATACTTTATTATTATGGGCCAGATTCACGATGGCTTGCACGGAGTCTAAGAGTAGAGTAAGACTCCATGCAGCCATCATGTCCACCGAGCGATCCAGGAACAGCCTGCAGGGGCGTGCAAGAGAGCTCCTAAAATGGCTCTTACACAGACAGGGCTCAGATATGCAAATCACCTCAATTGCAGCCAAAAGGCATGCAAATGAGGTAGATTTGCGATTCAGGAAACCCAAACCTGTCCAAGTAAGAGCAGTGTTATTTGCAGAAATGTACTCAGTTGACAACTGAGTACCGTTCTGCAAATAGCAAAATGGAGCCGTGACAGCTCCAAATAAAGTTTGCATCCAGTAGAGGAAGCATGCCAATAGCCAAATATATGCCCATTGGCAATGTTTCCCGATGCAATATGAAAAAAAAAATTTATTTTTTTTTCTCCGATTTCCAATGTTTAAGCGTAGTGCAGCGGCACGCAAACGGGCTGTGCTCTAAAAATCAGAAAAATAAAACATAAAACCCACAAATGTGGATTTTATGGGAATTTTCAATGTACAATGCAAGGCAATGGCAGGCTGAAGACAACATGGCTACCGAGTAGAGGTTGCTAAGGGGGGAACCCAGTCTAAGGGATGTAACCAAGCATTAGTAGGCAATCCTATGCAGATGAGGGTAAGGATAGTGAATCCCAAGTCTACATAGCAAATGAGCACAGTCAGTGGAGTGTAAGATTATGATAAGGGGAGTAACAGAATAGGACATAGGTGACATAATGAAGGGGGTATTTATGAAAGAAGATAAGCTCATTGGAGCAGAGTGGCATGTGTTAGCTGTCAGTTGCTCATCACTCGAAGAGATGTGTCACCAGGTATCCTAGCTAAAGTAAAAAAATAGAATGTGCACACTGTGGATATCACCAAAGTGCACCTGTATATCTGAGTAAGACTGTGTGTGCGTGTATAAGCAGGAGTTAGCATGTGTAATGTTGTCTAAGTCTGTGTAAGCGCATTTGCGCTTGTGTGCACGTATTTAAGCAGGAATTAGCAAGTGTTAGGCCGTGTAAGCCTGTGTGCGCACGTGTTAGCACATGTGTGCATGTTTGCGCTTGTGTGCGCGGTGCTGCCCCCTTGAGGAAATGGAAAGGGAAAAGGAAGCACAACAAACAGTAGGAAGTTAACCAGGGAGAATCAGCAGAGCTAGCAGGTGGAAATAATCAGAATCAGGCAATTACACACACAGCAAACCAGCCCAGCTCAGCCCAGCACTTAAAACTCTGCAAACAACTTTTCACCATGTATTCCTCAGGGACACTGCAGCACTGCAGTAAGCTAAGAGAAGCGAATACTGAAAAGGATTAACTGAGACAAAGAAATGTTAGGGGCTGCCATTGCTGTCATAAACCGACATATGCAACATGCTGAGGGTGGTGACAATGGGAATGCTGCTAACCAACCCCCAGTGAGGAGACGGAGAAGAGTGTACAGGCCCAGGGTAACCTACCAGGGGCTACATGAGCTGGAGATAGTGGAGCACTATAGAGTGGACAGAGACCTCATGCAGCAAATTGTTGAGCTGTGCAGGCCACACCTCACACACAGAACCAACAGAGGGGAACCCATTCCAGTGGAAACCAAGGTATGTGTTGGCCTATGAATACTAGCAACAGGTACCTATCAGAGACCAACTGGTGATATGACGGGGATATCACAGGCATCAGCATCCAGGGTACTGCACCAGTTCCTGGATGCCATGTCAGCACATGTCGGTGATCATGTATATTTCCCCAATTCCCGTGAGGTATTGGCCAGCAATATGTGTCTCTTCCAGCAAATAGCAGAATATCCTGAGGTAGTGGGTGCAATAGACTGCACGCACATATGCATCAAAGCACCAGCTGGTGAGCGGGGCAGGGCCTACATTAACAGCAAGGGCTTCCCCTCCGTCAACTGCCAGGTCATGTGTGACGCCCAGGGCATAATAATGAATGTGTGTGCTGGCTGCCCTGGAAGCTACCGCAATTCCCATATCTGGCATCTGACACAGCTGTGCCAGACATTTGCCAGTGGGGACATCCCTCATGGTCACCTACTGGGGGATGCTGGATATGCACTGGAGCTGTGGCTGATGACACCCATCAGAAATGCGCACACACTGGAACAGGAACTCCATAATGAGGCACATGCACAAACACAAAATGTAATTGAGCATGTGTTTGGGCTGCTCAAGTCACGGTTCTGGTGCCTGGACACCTCTGGTGGAGCCTTGCAGTACTCACCAACTACATGTACCCAAATTGCCATGGTGTGTGCTATGCTACATAATATGATCCTGTGAAAACAGCTGCAGCAGGATCAGCATAGGCCTGGGCCAAACAGCCCCCCACCATTGCCAAAGCCATCACAGGTGGAGGGTGACTCAGAGGAGGAACAACCTCAGCCTGCCCCAGTAGGCAGAAGGAGGCATGCCCAGTATGCTTTGGCATTGGCAAAGAGGCAACGCATAGCACATATACTGGCTCAGTAGAAACCCTGGAAATGATACCTCTCCCTGACCAGCACATACAGTAAAAGGGATGCCTAACTTGACACTACCTGTTGTCAAACATGTATAGGGAGTGTACTATGTGCATCCAACATAGGCAGCCCTGCAGCACCACCTGAGGCATGATTGACCTGTGTTAAGCAACATAAAGCAGTGGTAAACAGCTTTGCCACTACGTAGTATATGTAAACATAAGCATACACACTAACTGGCACAACTTTGGGCAATGTTGAGCAATACTGGCCAACGTTCAGCAATGTTGAAAACTGTTGAGCAATGTTGGTCAAGTCTGGTCAAATTTGCCCATAGTTGAGCAAAAGTAGGTAAACATGCACATATATGCTTTAGTTGACCTTAAGCAGTCTGGTCTGGCCAATATGAAAATTTAAAGCAGTGACAGGCCTCAAACCCAGGATACTGTGCTCTATAGTCACGGTACCAAACCACCAAACCAGTATTTCACTGGTCAGCTTGTATGAAGACATGCTGATAAGTGTATGCAAAGTGTGTCATAGAAACCCCGCAGTCACAGCATAATACATGTCAACTTATGACACAAAGGTGAGCCCTGTAGTATAAATATAACTTGATTTCAAACACACATAGTACACATGTTAATATTGGGCATGTTCACACATGGTAACAAATGTACTGGCCTCCAGACAGCAACATACTGAAAGGTCACACTGGGCATGCTTACACACTTAAAGAAATGAAACAAATGTCAGGCAACAAAACAGTGAATGTGCAAACTGGGCATGCTCACACACTTAGGCCTTGTCTGAGTGCAGCAGTGGGCCAGACATATCTGGCAGTTTACCTGTTAACCCACAAGCCTCTCCCTAGCCAACAATCCTGCCTTGTGCACACAGTTATAAGACAACAGGCACATATATAACATCTGGGAATCCTCTCATAATCAAATATGTACAACCGATAAATATGTTTTACATAGAAAGTGGGAAAGTAAAGAGGATAACAAATCTGCAGTCAGTACCATCAATAAACAATGTGCGCTCCAAATATCATCATAGGTACATAGGTTCATAGGTTTATACTAGGTATCAGCCCTAGGGCATTCAGAAGTCTAGCCAGAGTGTGTATGGCTGTCACCACCCTGTGCCTTTGAATAATAGGTCACACAAGATAGCCGTAGTATGGTTAGTGTACTGTGCCTCTGTCTAGCAGGGACCCAGAAGAGATTCCAGGGGTAAATGTATGATCACCCATCCACTTGTCAGTATTTCCCTTGAAGAGGGTCAGTGAGGGGCTCTGCCTAACTTGGACTGGGATGTCATCCCAGAGTGAGGGGAGCCTCTGGGATATGAATCTGTCCATCCAGCATGTCCTATTAATGCTGTGCTGAGGTAGAAATCCTAGAGTGTGTAACTGTAAGGAATTCTGATATCCTGAGGTGAAGCATGTCCAACAAGTCTGGGCTGGACATGGCTGCATACAGCAGCCACAGATTGCATCTGGATAAGCGTTAAGTAACCGAGTACAGCTGGTGTTTCTGTAGATGAACTGTGTAGGGCATCTGTATGAGTCTCCTGTTCCACTTCATGAGGTACCTTAGGGGTCATGACAGTTGCTGCAGGTGTCAGGTAAGGTACATCCCAAATGGGACAATGTACTCAAGTATGCGTGTGATGAGTACAGGTGCACAATGACCTCTCTGGATTTAGATGTGTAACCTTTTGGGATAAGGTGGGCTATATAGAAGGTCTACCTAACCACTTTACCAATGTGATATTAAAAGGAGAGATGAGTATCTACTGTGGACCCCAAATCCATATGTACACCTTCTCTATGTAATGGATTACCACCTATGTGTTAATCTGTGTGTACTTTGTCGTTCACAAAGGGGATGTGTATGCATTGTATGGCAGTTAGTTGTAGGCTATGAGTCTGGCACCACTTATCCATCTCTGGGAGACCCTGTAGGAGGATGCATGTGTCAGCTGGAGAGTCAATTATGGCACCCAGTCTGCAGTCATCTGTGAACCTGGTCATCCATACTCCCCCCGTTTTAGCCTGTACCTCGTAGGAATATATACTGAACAAGACAGGTCTCAGAACTGAGCCTTGTGGGGTGCCACATGTAACTGGTGTAGAGTCTGACATGGCACCTGCACGTCTGAACATGTGGGTGTTATCCCTGATCCAGTTTATAGTCCAACTTGGGACATATGTGTTGAAATGTAAGCTGGTGAGTGCATCTAAGATGCCCGAGTGTGGTATTGTGCCAAAGGGGTCTGTGAGGTCCAGGTAGGCTGTGTGGACTACCTTCCCTATGTGTATGGCCCTGGTAACTGATTCAAAGAAGTCGGCAGGTGCAAGAGGCAAGATCTGCCCTTAACAAAGGTGAATTGGGTAGGATCCAGTGTCTGGAGGTGGTCAACATCTGTAAATGTGTCCCAAGATGATACTCTCCATAGCTTTGCAGACCAGGCTAGTCAGGCTTATAGGCTGATAGTGTCCAGGGTCCCTTGTGGAACCACCATGGTGGAGCGGGACCACTGATGCTGTATGGCATTACTTGAGTACATATCCTGTAGTAAGTCTGATATTAAACAGTGATGTTATGTGAGTGTTATGTTCTTCATGAAGCATGTGTAGGATGCAGCCTGGGACACCATCTGGACCCATTGATGCTGTGTTATTGCTTTGAAGAGGGCAGCTCTCACATGTTCATCTGCGATGTCAGGGAGGCTACACTCTGTTGTCAGAGACATGTGTGTGGGGGATAGGGGTTAGGAATATGCACTCAACCTGTCTGCCAGGATTTTAGCAATGTGTGTGGGTTAAGTGTCCCTTGTTGTCATTATGCAGTAACTCAGAGCATATCTGGGAGTTGCCACCCAGGTTCCTGACATAACTAAAGAAGGGCTTGTTATTGCCTTTAGTGTCATGTGCAATCATAGTGTTGAAGCTGGTCTTACATGATGTTATGACTGATTTTAGCTTCTTGCTAGTACTGATCAGAGATGCCTCCCCTTTGTGGGAGACTGCTCTATCATGTAGTAGATTCCTCCTTTTGTTGCATAGCTTATTTATGGCCAGGGTACACCAGACAGGCCACCTGCCTTTAGAGGAGTGAGTCTTGGAAGTCTTTGAAGAAAAACACCTCTGTTCTGAGAAGTATGGCAGTTGCTTTTGAGAAGTACCTCACCGAGATTACCTTGGCTGGGTGTGGGAATGGGATATGGATGTCCAGTAACATAAATGTATGGTGTGACCTTAACAATGAGGGGTATACCTCTGGTGTGGAACATAGAGTCCCCATGTTGGTGATGACCAGGTCCAATTTGTATACCCCTCATGTGGGGGTGTTGACCACTTCTTCCATAGCATTTGATTTGCTATATACGAGGAACCATTGTGCGAGGGTCTTGGGGCTTGAGTAGTATTCTCAGTAAATGTTTGGCTTCTACAGGTCATCCAATATAATGTTGTTTGTACACACCTACATATTCTACAGTGTTCTGTTCTCATGAAAGCCGAGTGTGTTCCCTGGATTTGGGAGTGTGGTCTGTAGCAGGCTACTACCTGAAAGGCGGTTTAGGCCACTGTTACTTACACATGGATGGTCCCCAATGATTTGTGCAGTGCTACTATCCTGGAGGTTTGTGTATCTCTGGCGTATATGGATACTCCCCCCTATGTAGTGTGGCCTGGTTATTGTGTCAGAAAACCATGGTATGATGTGTAACCTGGTAGTGCTGGGGTGCTGTTGGGAGCCTCGAACCAGGTGACTGTTACTGCACAGATATTTATATTCCCCATACTGAAGAGAGCCTTGAGTGCATGCAGTTTGAGGTGTACACCTCTGGCATTAAGCAGCATTACCCTTTGTTAATTTCACCTGGTATTGTCTATGGAGTGGGATTTGTCATGTGAGCCCTGACTAAAAAAGGCACTATGGGTGTGCCACATGCCTTAGCCAGTATTCGAAAGGCCAGGGGTGTCAAGTGCAAGGTGTCCCTAGTGAAGCAACATGGCATGATGAGCATGTCATCCCAGGCCAATAGACACTGGATCCCCTGTGAATGACACACATACGTTAGCTGACTGTTAAAATTGATCATGTTGTCTTTATACTGTGGCATCCTTCTTGGTGAGGGTAAGATGCTTTACAAGGACAGGGCCATACTGGCCTGGTCTACATTATCATAGAGCTCCTGTATGTCTCATTTCATGTAGTCCAGGGAGGAACGTCTCAGGACAGTCACACCAGCATGGACAATAACGGAGTCATATCTGTACCTGCTTTGGAGTGACCTGAGTGCATGTGTTATGTGGTGCATCCTGGTACCCCATAGACAGCTTACAGTGACCTTCACCTTGGTCAGCCTGGTGTGTGGGACATCAGTGTGTCTGACAATACAGTCACCTATCACAGGTGCATTAGGTGTGTTGTTTAGCCTTAAGTGCACTGACTGTGTGGCACAGTGACATTGTGTACTTTGTGATATGTAGGTATACTGGTGGGGAAGCAGGTGTCTGGGTGTCTGCTGTGGAGGTCTTTGCTGCTTAGGCGGAGGTTTATCTAGAGCCTCCGAGTATGTGATTGTGTGTTCATGTGTTTGGTCTGCTGTTGCTATAGGTCTATGTGACACTGGAGTCGTAGTGTGTGTGGTTACCTTCTCCTCCTGATAGACTGTGCCAGTCATGGGTCTAGAGAGCTCAGCCTCCAGTTTGTCCATAGAGTTGCATCTCTCACAAATATCCGGGTATGTTTGGAGGAGGGGAGGGTTGTCTGTGTACATAAGGCAGTTGTAACATTTACTGACAATCCCCATATTCACCAGCTGGACTGGAGACTACACACAAAGCCGACCCTCGGACATGTCATGATACTATGATGAAATACTCATTTGACTGAACAAAAAGGATCAGTAGGGTGTTAAGTGTGTAAAAGTGTATAACATGGGTTTAGTGCCTATGTCCCTTGGTGTTTGGTAAGATTATTTGTGAAGTAGTCCAGGCAAAACTATGGCACTTCCTTCAGCTATGTCATACATAGCAATGTACACTCATATATGCCCTGAGTCAGGGCCAACTGTAAATGATTGACAATGCCAACATCCCCTGTCACATAAGGCCATACATACATAGCCACCTCCCACTGTCAGAAGGCCCTATCATCATACCAGGGGATATCACATGTAGATTGGATATACAGGTGCTCCCAAAGTTGAACACATGGCATTGGGTGGATTACAATGTATCCCATATGTGTCATATGTGAACTGCAGAACAAACAGACCCTGCACCTGAACAGTCTGAGGAGCTTTACCCTCTCTACAGGATATGAAACTGTTGAACTGGTTACAGCAACATATGACACACCCCACAAGTGTTGGTGCACAACAGACCATGAGAACTATAGTGTTATATACCTATGACATCTGATCTGCAAGGCCATGGGGTCCTACATGATTGATGTCATAAACAATATCCAATATCCCAGACACATGTCGTATCTACATAGTCAACGCTCTGTGCATAGATATGTATTGTCATATGATGGATTGGCAACTGGTCCAGAGATAGATCACACAAGCCAAGTATTGTGGTGTCCTGTTCAAGCTGTTAACACCTGCTGTCCCCCATGGTGCAGTCCTGGGATTGTATACAACAAAGTGCACACAGTACCAGGTAGAGTCTGATGATGTCAGCATCTGACAAATGTAGCAGTGGAAATGAAAACTCCCAGTAAAGCATATAGCTTGTTGTGTTAATGTATGTTTCACTAGTATCATAACATAGTTAGGTAGGGGTTTGAATCCTGCAATTGCTGAGTGTGTGTGTGGGTGGGAATGTGTGTTTCTGTGTTATTTCCTTAGAGAGAAGTGTATTTTTGGTGAGTAGGAAAATGCCTGACAAGTGTTATATTCCCCCTTGGCAAGTCAGATGATGTCAGCATCCTACCAATATAGCAGTGGAAATGAAACAACTCAGTAAAGCATATAGCGCGGCGTGTTAATGCATACTTCACTTGTATCATAACATAGTTAGGTAGGGGTTTGAATCCTGCAATTGCTGAGTGTCTGTGTGGGGGAATGTGTGTTTCTGTGTGATGTCCTTAGAGAGAAGTGAATGCCTGACATGTGTTATATTCCCCTTTGGCAAGTCAGATGATGTCAGCATCCTACCAATATAGCAGTGGAAATGAAAAATCTCAGTAAAGCATATAACGCGGCGTGTTAATGCGCACTTTACTAGTATTATAACATAGTTAGGTAGGGGTTTGAGTACTGTAATTGCTGAGTGTGTGTGGAAGAGAAGTGCCCATTTTGGTGAGTAGGGAAATGCCTGACAAGTGTTATATTCCCCTTTGGCAAGTCTGAAGATGTCAGCATCCTACAAATATAGCAGTGGAAATAAAAATCCCCAGTAAAGCATGTAGCACATCGTGTTAATGTGTACTTCAGTAGTATCATGACATAGTTAGGTAGGGGTTTGAATCCTGCAATTGTTATGTGTGGGGGTGTGTCTGTGTGCCCTCCTTTGAGGGGAATGTCCTTTTTGGAGACTAGGGAAATATCTATAATGAGGTATATTGCTCTTTGCCAAGTGTGATGATGTCAGCATCCTGCAAATATAGTGGTGGAACTAAAAACTCAAGTAAAACATATAGCGCCTTGTGTTAATGCAGCTGTCGCTAGTGTAATAATATAGCTAGGTAGGGGTTTGAATCCTGCACTTGCTGAGTGTGTGTGACATTGTTGGTCATTGTAATCTGTGTTTCTCGTTTACTACAGTATGACATATCAGGGAACAAACAGTATGTGCATTGCACATATCAGGTATCTTTGTGGCAAATACATATATGTATATGTGACCTCAAGTAGTACATAGGTGTGTAGCCTGCATACTGCATGAATACATTTCTTACCTGTGACAGAATGTGCAGCTGCTTCTCAGATCATAGGTCACAGAGGTATGTATGTGACAAGGCCGGCCACTGTAGTGATCTGTGGCCATAGTCAACTGTGTCACACACACACCCATGACGGTTTGTATAGACTACTGTGAGCGAGGGTATATGCCTGGGGTATATGTCAGACATGTTCATACACAACAAGGTCTGGCAATAATGGACAGTCATTATAGGTGTACAACAGACTTGTGGATATGCATACAGGCCCCTTATTGCTTATGTGATACACAAAGGGATTTCAGAATACGTTTGGATATCTGGATACCAAAGGACAGAAGACATAACACTTGGCTGTACGTACACATTGCTACCCAACTTACATGTCGGGGGCTACCACCTATGTGGTACTGTCATAGGTTCATAGGTTCATAGGTAGGTGCTAGGCTAATGGCCCTAGGGCCCATACAAGCCTAGCCAAAAATGTACCCTGGCTTTTGCCACCCAAGAAATTTATTTTCCTGTGCCCATCGAGCAAAGCCACAGAAGTGATTCCCGGGGTGAAGTGACCACTTCCCATCCAATCATCAAGATATGTCTTGAAGACTGCTAATGAGGTGCTTGGTTTGACATAGGTAGTCTGTTCCAGAGTATGGGAAGTATCTGGGACAGGAATATATCCCTCCAGCATGTTCTGCTTATTTTGGTGACAAGGTTTATGTCCCTAGAGTGTGTAGCTCGGAGGGATTGGGATTTCTTTAACTGGAGCATGTCCAACAGATCTGGGTTTGACATAGCTTTGTATGTTAGGCAGAGATCGGCCCTGAGTAGGCGATATGTGATGGAGTAAAGCTGTAGTTATTTAAGACGGTCTGTGTAGGGAATCTGTTAGAGGCCAGTAATCCTCTATGTGAGGTACTTCTGTGGTCTTTCCAGTTGTTGTAGATGTCTTGTGAGGTACATAACAAAAGGACCATTGTACTCTGTAATGTGTCAAATGAGCGATGAGTATAGTGGAACAATGACCTCTTTATTTCAGGGTGAGAATCCTTTTGTGATGAGATGACCCATGTAGATGGATTTCCTGACCACTGTGGTGATGTGATTATCAAAGGGGAGACTACTGTCCACGTGTGTCCCAGGGTCTGTTAACACATTTTTGGCATTAATAGACTACCAGCTATGTGGTAGGTCTTGGGTACAGAGTTTTTACCAAAGGGGATGACAATACACTGTTTGGCACTGAGCTTCAGGACATGGCTTTGACACCAGGTATTTGTCTCAGGGAGGCCCTTTTGTAGTTTGTCCACATCGTTAGGAGTTGTGATTATGGCTTCTATTTCGCAGTCATCTGCAAACATTGTTAGCTAAAGACCTTCTGTGTTAGCCTGCACTTCAGAAAAGTAGATACCAAACAGGTGAGGACCCAGGACTGAACCCTGTGGTACTCCACCCGTCAGTGGTCTGATGTCGGATTTGGAATCCGCTACATCCACAGTGTGTGTGCTGTCTGTGAGCCAGTTGGCAACCCATCTTGTGACATAGGGGTTTATACCTAGTTTAGTGACTTTACCTAGAATTCCAGAGTAAGGAATGGTGTCGAAAGCCTTGGCGAGATCTAGATAAGCTGTGTGAACCATGTTACCCTCATGTAGGGCTTTGGTGACTGGTTCAAATACGTCAGTCAGGTGTAGGAGGCATGATCTGCCTTTTACAAATCCATACTGGTTAGGGTCCAGAGTTTGGAGATTACCAATGTCTTTGTTTGTGAGTTCCACGATGATATGTTCTATGGCCTTACAGACCAGGCTCATCAGGCTAATGGGCCGGTAGTTCCTGCGGTCCTTTGTGGCTCCACCTTTGTGGAGTGGGATAACCGTCGCACTGCACCATTCAGTGGGTTCAAAGCCTGAGGTGAGGCTGTGATTGAACATGGTACTTAGGTAGGGTGCCCGTTCATTCTGTAGGCCATGTAGAACACAGCCTGAGATATTGACAGGTCCCATGGATGTTGTGTTCTCAGCTTTGGAGAGTGTGTGTTTCACATGTGCAGCCGAGATTATAGTAACCTTGCATACATCCGGTATACAGGTGTGTCCTCTAGGGGGTGAGAGGGGGATAAAGTTAGCACTGAACCTATCTTCTCGGATGTTGGGAATATCAGTTGGTTCTGTATATTTAGTGCCATTGTGCTGTAACTCAGAGCAGATCTAAGTGTTCCCATTTAGATTCATGACATAGCTATAAAATGTTTTGTGGTTGTCGTCAGAGTCAGTGGCAATTTAGTTTCCATAACTAGCTTTGGAGGATTTTATGAGGGATCTCAGCTTCATACTGAGGTTGACCAGGGAGTTCCACCAGTCATGGGTTCTACTGTTTTTGCAACAGTTTCTTTCATCCGTTGTAGAGTTTGTTTATGGCAGAGGACCACCAGATTGTCTACTCTTTTCTTGGAGGATAACATCTTGGTTCTACTAGGGATAGCATGCTTCATGCACTCATGTAAGTACTTATAAAGTGCATATGTGTAGGAATCAGCAGTCACTAGCCTGGAGGTGTGGATACCCTTAATGAATATGGACATGCCGCCACCTTTAGTGCTTCATTCAGGGTTATGTGGCCGAAAGGTGTGGTATGAATTGTGGCCTGGTAATGCAGGGATGCTCTCAGGAGCTTTGAACTAGGTCCCTGTCACTGCACAGATGACAATGTTATTGTAATCCTAAGGGCGACAGGTGCAGGCCATCGCTGGCAAAGTATTGTGGTCTGTCGATCATGTCGTCCCAGGCGAACAAATACTGGATCCCCTTAGAATTACACCAGAAGCATAGCCAATTGTTGAAGGCAATCATTTTGTCCTTGTACTGTGGTATCATTCTGGGTGATGGCAGGATGATACTCAAGGTTAGGGTCATACCTGGCTGGGATACAATATTGGAGAGCTCTTCCATGTCTCTTTTCATGTAGCCCACGGAGGTACGTCTCAGGTAATTCAAACCAACATGGACAATGACAGTGTCATATCTGTACTTATTGTGGAGCGACCTGAGTGCATGCATTATGTGGTGGATCCTGGCACCTGACAGGCAGCTGACAGTAACTTTCTCCTTGTTTAGTCTAGTGAGTGGAACATCAGTGTGCCTGACTATAGAGTCACCTATGACTAGACTGTTGGGTACGTTGTTATACCTTATGGGCTGTGTTTGGGTGGCACACTGAGTTAGTGGTCTATGTGTCATTTGTGTTGTGTTGGGGGGGTGGAGTTTGCTTGCGTTTATGCTTTGGATGTGTCTGATGTTTGGGCAGGTTTCTATTGAGAGGCTCCGCAAATGTAGGTGTGTGTTTTGTGTTTCTATGTGTGTGTTTTGGTGGTGTAGGTTTTGAGGAACTATGTGATGATTGTGGTGTGGTGCAGGTGTTTACCATCACCTCTTGACTGTCTATTCCAGTCATGGGTGAAGAGACCATTGCTTCCAGTCTGGCTATATCAGTGCATCTCTCACAGGTTGTAGTGTTGGGTGGTAGGAGGAGAGGGTTGTCTGTGTACATAAGGCATTGATGCATTGCCCCAAGATGCCCAGATTCTGTCAGGACACTATGTATAGTAAATGTGGATGACAATGCTATGGTAGGCTTACAGCTCTGCAGCATGTATTGGACAACAGGCATCTGTCTGTATGATACCCTTGTGTAGGATATGTGTCCCATCTGGAGAATACATTGTAGGCCACTGCATGCATTTCCAGATGTGGATGGACATATCCCTAGTGTGTTTGCATGCACCTAAGGGGCTATATGCCAAATATGTGTGGGCCCAGGAACGGGTGGCGGTCAATACCACTGGTTACTGTTATAGTATAGTACCGGAAGGATACAACTGTCACTGAGTTCACTACATCTGTGTATCACTTGTCTGTACATCATCTGATAATTGTTTATAGTCAGGCTGATGAGGTCGTGTATGCTACCAGAATGCTAAACAGTGACAGTTAGTAACAGTATCACCCACAGTAGAGTGCCAAACCATGTCACACACCTGTGTACCCATGTTAGAACATATCGGTAGTAGTATGCATACTGGCCACCAAGAGATACTCGGAAATGTTAACACTGTGTAATACAGGGTATGTCACACATCCCATGTGTCCACTATGCACGTACATGCAGACAGTGCACCCCCACCATGTTCACAGATGTACACCAGCAAATCTGTACTGCACACATCACACACGTACTGTCCACTCACTAACACATGCTGTAAACACTATACACTGCATCCATGTGGCACATGGGCAAACAAGACATACTCAGACATAGCACAGGTGTACACAATATGACATTGACAATCATAGCTTCGATGCACCATGCCTGCTCAGATATACCTACAAGGATATCATTATACTTTCCTGTCAACAATCTGGTAACATTGCTACACTGCTACAAAGTCACCCTGTGCATCAGCACCATGTTAGCCTGTTCCTGCATCAGTGTTACAGATGACAGGAGGTGGCACAGGTCTCATCATATGCACAAGGTGTGTTGCCAGTTTGCCAGAGCCCAACATTGACCCATCCAATCAACATATCTGTGTGTGTGTGTGTGTGTGTGTGTGTTTGTGTGGGACAACAGTACAGCATGGGCCAATGTTGATGTGATGTGTGCGTGTCTGTGTGAGACCTAGGTGTTTGGTTTATATTTGTGTGTCTGCATGCACACAGCTTCATCATGTTGCTGCCATATACAGGACATTGTGGGATAGCCACAGACTGTACCTGCCAGGCTGTACAGATCATTGTCTCTGGGCATGGACACGGAACCTGTGCCTGGCAGGGGTGCTACGGACAGTATCGGGTACCAAGCCTGACTGGGTACTAACATCAGAGGCAGAGGTATGTCGACTGGAGCTACATCCCTGCTGGGACTTCCCAGAGCCACATGCACATGGTCTACTAGGATGGTCGATGGGCAGGCCAGCCCCAGCATTGCTGGGGCTGGTACTGGCAGTACAGGAGTGGCTGTGATCTTTGTGTCATCCATGATGACTGCCAGCTGCTGATGTTGTTGGCATACATCCACGTCAACTTCTCAGTTGTCCCACATGGTCCTGGCTGATGGAAAACACATTTTGGAGGTCATCTACTGTCTCCCCCCAATGTCTATCAATGACCTCGGTGTAATGACGTATGGCACCGGCAAGGTCATGGATACTGTCATTGATAGCGGTGTTATGGGCCCTTTGCGCCCTTAGTCCCTGTCTGGTATACCGTTCCATACACGCCTTTGCCTACATTACAGACCGGAGCATAGCTGAGGTTGTAAGACCTGTGGGGGCACGTCTGCCAGGAGTAATACAACCAGCGGTGCTCCCATGAGAACCCCATGGACATCTGCCCATGTGGTACCATTTCATGGATCAGGGTATGCCTGCTGTGAGTGGATGCATGTGCCATGGATACCACACTCTCCTGGTCAATGCCAACTGTATGCTGTCCCTCAGCTACGGCCATTGGTGATGTGGGATATATTGGCAGTATGAGTGTGCGCATAGATGGGGTTGAAAGCTGTGTACTGTCGATTGGTGGACCAACAACAGACCCTGTCAAACCTGCCTGTGCCACAATACATGTCTCATCATCTCCACTAATTGTGGCAGTGACTTCAGGTTCCCTGCTGCATTCAGCCAACACAACCTCTGCATCTGTGAGAGTAAGACAAGAAACACACTTTACAATCTGTACATGATGTTATCACACTTGCACACATGCACACATGCACACATGAACACATGCACACATGCACACATGAACACAGGAACACAGGAACACATGCACACATGAACACATGCATGCATGAACACATGAACACATGAACACATGCACACATGAACCCATGCACACATGAACACATGAACACATGCACACATGGCCACATGCACACATGAACACATGCACACATGAACACATGCACACATGCACACATGAACACAGGAACACATGCACATATGCACACATGGACACATGCACACATGCACACATGAACACAGGAACACATGCACACATGCACACATGAGCACATGCACACATGCACACATGCAGACATGAACACATGCACACATGTACACATGCACACATGCACACATGCACACAGGAACACATGCACACATGCACACATGAACACATGCACACAGGAACACAAACCCACATGCACACATGAACACATGCACACAGGAACACATGCACACTCCTTACTACAGCAGATACACACACACAACAGCAATCCAAAACATACTCAATAGTGGTTGTAGGTGGGTGACAGTATCACAAGGCAAACAGTCATGTCACATGTGTCAGCATGCAGAATAAGTGTTGATCAAGTCCATGCAGTGTGAGTGTAGACATCCATGGTTAATGACAGTGTACATGGCTGTGGTGCATGTGTGTACATGTTCAGTGATTGCCTACACCCTGGAACACAATGTGTACAAGGACACAACATTTCTGTGCAAGTACTATAAGCTCTGCAATGTCCTGTGCACCATCACTCACAGGTATACATACCATGGCTGCATGTGTTATCTGTGTGTCACATGGATTACCATGTCTGATTGCAGTGTTTTTGTCTGTAGCAGATAATTGTGGACACAGGTGTAGCTCATGCATGCTATGTACACACACGGGATGAGTGGTGCATGTATACGTGATGGAATACCAATCCTGGACATGGCCATTGTACAGTGGTTATGGTGAGTGTAGGTCATATTCCAGATATGCCAGTGCCAGCCATGGCATTGCATGGTACATGACTGCAACATTAAAAATCACACATACCCAATGTGTGTCATGTGACCTATATACCCAATAGTATTCCAGGACAAATATGTGTCACTTTGTACAGAATGCGACTGCTATGCATATTGTGTATAGTTGCATATGTTTGCACACACACAACATGCTATGCATAATGTGTATAGGTGCATATGTGTGCACACACACAACATGGAGGTGCAAAGCAATGACAGCTTTGTGTAGTACTGTGGTCACTGTAACTGTATGGGGTGTAGTACCATTAGCCATCATTATCATGTGGTCACTCAAGGCCACTAACGTGTGTTAGACCACCGCCTAGCATGCTGTACCTGAACAGCAGTGCTGTGGCTAAGTTCACAATTACACAGCCATGTTGCACAAGGGTGTGTGAGGTGCCCAATAGGGAGCATTGCCTAACATGACTGTGTTATGTGTTGAAGAGTGTTGCTCAGCCCCATGCTAGGTCCCTACCCCTCAGGTATATTATGTGTGGTGTGTGGATGACATGTGGGATACTGAAGTGTGACCTGGCAGTCGGTGTCCAGTTACACTATGTGTAGCATATGGAGGTGTACTGCGTATGACAAACGTGTTATGTTGTGCACATTTGTGTCAACTATGCCTATACAAAGTACAGTACAGTGTTGCCACATTTGTGTCTGATGCTCTGTGCATTGCATGTGATTGAGGCAGCTACTGACTTTACTGAGATGTTTAACATCTCACAGCAAACATGCACAGCATGCATTATGCGTAGTTGTGTTACATGTACATGGCCTACACCTCACCTATGACATGCACATTTCAATACCAATTTTAAAGTGTTAACACACCCACCAGCATGTATCGTCTGCCCTACTGTCACACCAGAGGGACCTACAAGAATATGACACAGTTTGTCAGTGGCCACAACTGTGGCATTGCTACTGTGAGTGTGCTAAACTACAGTAGAACAACAGGCATAGGTGTACAGATACTATTCAAAATATCAGCATTGCATGCAATAGGCAGCACAACTGCTAAACACAGTACACATCTCACATATGCATAATCTAACAATACAGGTAACAGTAGTCAACAGCTAGGGCATGTTAACTGCACGCTCCATGTCACCATGTTGGGTGGCTCCGGCCTCCATGATGACACATGTGTGATGTTGTTGCTGCTGTAGGCCAGGAGCCACCACACTTAGGAGCAGTTCCTCCACTCTAGTGAGTAGGGGATGTATGGCCACCCCACCACCTGTGGCAAGCTGTTGTCTATGGATATCAGATGCACACCGCCGGACATGTCTAATTAAATCACTGCAGTGATGGCATACCTGCTCATATGTCCAGTTATGCATGCCTATGTCATTTACCCAACAAACAAGATCTTGCCACAGTGCAGTACGCTCATGCTGGTGCTGGCTGGCCCTGGAAAACAGCAGGGTATAGTGCTGAACCAGACTGTGATGGATTTCCTGTTCCTCTGCGGCTGTGTAGGAGTAATTCCTTTGATGAGCCATAAGCCTGGAAGACAAGTAAACAATATGTGTGAGCAAGTCATATGGCACACTTAACATTATAAAGTACAGATATCAGTTAACTGCCATATATAGCATCTGTTCATCTGTCAGAGGATACACACATTCAATACCACATATCAGTGCTCAGCCCACAACTGGCTGACAGTGTCTGCCACACTCCATATAACAAACCAGTATACACGAGTACTCGGCACACTGTTTGGGATCCAATGCACAGCCTCGCCACGGGGGTACATATCAAGCAAACTTAAAGAATAAATATGTCATCCATTGCAATGAATGTGAAGAGCAGTTACAGTATTACCAGTAACCCACCCTCATCATTGATGCCATACCCCTACCTAACATATGTGCACAGTTGTTAATATAGCTGGCATACTGCTGTAACAGAGTATACATGTTGCTAGGTACACACACAAACACTGCAACACACATGTGATTGTGGACATGGTACAGGCATCATTACACACACATCAGACATTCATACAACACACAAATGTATGCTGACACAGATGAGCATTTCCTGTGTACCTTACAGTACTGTGTGCCCCTACTTACAGATACCTATGCCTGAGGTATGTAATCTGTGCAGACTACAGAAAACACACAAGACAGTGTTACCAGGGAATGTGAACATACACCATACTATGCTGTTTCGGCCTACAGCTTCAGGTAGTATAACAGTTCAAATATCACCTGGATTCACCAGCAGTACCACTTACTGAGTATACATGTGTTGCTTCAGCCTACGATGGGACACCACAGTCGTACACAAGGAGCTACGTCACAACATATGACATCCTACTATGTCTGCATCCCAATAACTGACACATCTTTCTCTGGCCTCACACCTAGGACACAAACGACCATGACAGAAACAACCTCACACAAAGCTATCACACCATTACAGACCTTGCACACATTCACTGTCACACTCACTCCACCTCACATAGCAGATATTGCACTGAGTACATGTGTGTGTGCATTGTGTCATAGGTAGGGCATACGCTAATGGCCCTAGGGCCTACAACAGCCTAGCAATATGCTACCCTGGCCTTTGACACACATGTAATTTGATTTCACTTGCTCCTGTCAACCGGATACACAGAGGTGATTCCCAGGGCATGTTACCTATCCCCCAGACAATCATCAGGGGTATGTATGACATCTGCTACTGAGGAGCCTTGTTTGTTAATGCTGGGTGGTTTACTCCAGAGTATGGCATATTTGCCAAAAGGAGCCTATCCCTCCAGCATGTGCTGTTTAGTGAGGTGGCAGGGATTAGGGACCTAGGCCGTGTAGCCCGGTGGGATTGTGAGGTGTTGACATGGTGGTTGTCTGACTGTTATGGGTGTGACATACCTCAGTATGTTCAGCTGAGTTAACCTCTCGGTGGCCGGTATGCAATGCACTGTAGCTGTGGTTATGTGAGTCAGTCTGCATAGGGTATGTGTTTGAGGGCAGTATTACTCTTTGTGGGGTATATTTGTGGCCTTTACACTTGCTGTAGTTGTCATGTGAGGTACATACCACATGGGGCATTGTGATGAGTACAGGGGAACACTGACCTATATTTCCGTATTTGACACAACGTTTGTGATGACACGTACCACGTAGACAGATTACAAGACTAGTGTGGCACTGTGGATATCAAAGGGGAGGCTACTGTCCACCTGTGTCCCATGTTCCCTTCTGACACCTTCAGTGTTAGGCAGGCAACCACCTATCTGGTAGTTAGTGGGTAAAGTGTTTTGGAATGGGGTATGGCACTGCAGTATCAGCACTGGTGTTAAGTCCATGCCTTGGTCACCAGGCACCTGTTGCAATACGTCTGACCCCGTGTCTCCCTCTCTCACTATATATATATATATATATATATATATATATATATATATATATATATATATATATATATATGTATATATCCATATATATCTATATATGTATATATCTACATATCTATATATATATATATAATATATATATATATATATATATATATATATATATATATATATCTGTATACACACACACACACACATATATATATATATATATATATATATATATATATATATATATATATATATATATATATATATATATGTGCATACACATACTTGTAAACATCCATTGCTGTAAATATACATGCACATATAGGCACATATACTGCCCACCTTTCATGGTGGGATTATCAATTATGAAACAGTTGTGAGACATATAATTATGTAATAATATTGCACAGTGTTGTGCAGAATGCATTTCGCTGTCCTCAAGCCGTATAGCTGTATCAGGCCTCTCTGGCTGTAACTCAGTCCCACAGCATTTAACCACCACATGACATATACCTGCACTGCTTGCTGTTTTCAGTGCCACACACTACAACCTACATAGATATGTGCACATAGCAACCTTCAACTATATATATATATATATATATATATATATATATATATATATATATATATATATATCCAGCCTTCACTAACAGTTGCAGTATGTCCCTTGCCCTATGCACATCTGCATATACATATAGATATTGACTGCTACCACATATGGAGGGTTCACAGTATGTAGAGTACCCTTCAGACAAATCATTCGGATCCAGCAAATACATATCTGTTACATACCTTACCTTTGTATTTCTCACCTCTGTCTGTTGTACCTGTTGACGTGTTTTTTTTTTTTTTTGGTGTCTCTAACTGCCTCTGTTTGTTTGTCTGTCTGACTGTCTCTTTCTGTCTGTCTGTCTGTCTCACTCTATCTCTCTCTCCAGTTGCTGCAATGATATTATTGCATGTGTAGACAGCAAGTACAGGCTGCTTTTGTTGGTATCTACACAAGTGCATGTGCTGGCCTCTGCACCAATTGGTGCCCACCATTTCGTAATTGCATGCAGCATGCTGTGTGGTAATTGCAGTTCTCACTGTGATTTCAGGCCTTTCATTTCTGCAAGGTGGGGACCATGCTTGTTTGCTGTGGACACTGTTGTATCAGTCAGAAGGTTGGTATATGTCTCATATCTGAAGCTGGGTTGTAGCCAGTGAAATGCATGTTGTACTGCAACCTGACTGTTGCTTCTTCCAGTACACTCTTCTCAGTGTGTAAGTTTACTCACACCTCCTAATGCTAACACTGGATACATGGGAGTATGTACTTTCTTTTGGAATTAGGGAATTAACTGGCATACAACAGTAGTTATTGCAATGTATTCCTATGGCTTTCCTATTTTCCCTTTACATTCACTCATTGTAAAGCATGATATATTTATTTCAGCACAAAGTTCTAGTATATCTGCTGTGGATTAGTGGTACTTCATGCAGTCTGGTGAGTCCAAAGTCTGGGTTTCGAGACTGACAGGGGTATTTTATTTTGATGCTGAGCAGTACAAGGGCCCTGTCATACAGAGTGACTAAGGCACTTTTAAGCAGTTGTAAGTGGCTTTGCGCAGGTTTGCGAGACGCTTAGCAATACTTAGCTAAGCGCACAGATGCGCACACTCTCACACCCCTGCTTGCTACTGCTTAAAATTGCTTACTCCCGGTAACCCCTGCGCTAATTTCTTTGAAAGAAAAGAAAATGGGGAGATACTAAAGTGGTGAAAAAGGGGGCACAAAGAGGTAAAGACAGTAGGGAAACCAGCTGGGATGTGCAGGAATGGTGTAGGGAAGGCCCTTAGCTGCCCATTTCTTTACCAGCAACAGCTGTGCATATGTTCATAATTTGGTGTGAAATTTGCAACTTTCCACCCCTGAGACAGGGGTGAGGACAACAGAGTATGTTGTAGTGCCAATTATAATTATCAGTTTACATGTCCGGCGGACATGTGTGCGAAATGGGCAGCTATGTATGGGGCGTAATTTTGTTGTGGGAACAGATTGCCCTCTTTTTTATTTTTTTTTTTCAGGTGAGAGTGGAATGTGAGGTAGGGGATGTAGGTATATTTGGGGAGGTAGGTTGTGGAGGTAAACAGACAAGACAAACAAGATGCATACAGGGGCAGTATTTGACACATGGGGTGGGTGAACACAATTGATGGGGAAGGTTGTTTAGAAATCGCAAGCCCATGAGCCCACAGATGGTAACAGTGGAACTGAAATCCCCACCCATGGGCAGTCACCACTGCACCTTCACAGCCCCGAGGGTGGCTGTGCTGGGGGCTGAGTAGGACGGGCAGCCTCATGCAAGAGACACTCCACTCTCGCCTCGAGCTGGCATAGGGGATCAGTGACTGAAGCTGGATCTCCCTACGCACCACAGCCCAGACCCTTCGAAAGGTGACAGGTGGCCCTTCTCCGCCTGCGCTTGCATGGGGGGACGAGCCCCATCCCCTGCAGCGCTTCCACCCGAAGGTGGCACAGGACCAATGGAGGAGGGGAGCCCGGGCTGGGCACCGGAGCTGCTGGTGCCAGGTGCACTCGCCAACTGAGGAGAGACAGGTGGGTCCGCTGGGACCGGCCTTCCCATACGTTCTGTGATTAGGTGTGCTTAATTACAACATAAACAACAGCATTCTAGTAATAACCCAATGCACCAATGTTCCAAAAGTTGAACAGTAAGCATAACACATGCATATACTGAATGACAGTGGGTATTCCAACAGCATGCAGGGATGTTTGGTAGCAACAGGTCACCATGAACATAGTGTTTGAACAGGGCACATGCATCAACATGAATGCAAATATTTATAAAACAATAGGACATATGTCCCAAAAAATATTTAAGATTACACATACCCATTGAGGTGTGGAATTGCATGGTTTATGCACAAACAGTAGGGTGTAGAAAAGAACCTCAGTTAACATGTTATAATTACTTTTACTCTACACTACATTCCTAGTGACTGCAACTGTATATTCCCTACATGTATTATTACACTTGCCATCATGCATTTGGTTGTGTAATGGGTTTGGCTAGTTCAATATATACTTGACCTATATCTGACATACTAACTGTTCAAGATGTTGATGTTACTGCTACATATTTCATGATTGCTTTTATATTTCTTTATCTACATTGGATGTTTTCACATGACATTTTCACTTCAATTTGTACAGAACCCTGCATTTATGGAAGCACACTCACATTTCTGGGGAACATATTAGCATGCTACTCATGTGCAAGATTTACTTATGCATGCCAGCCAGTAACTGACTGTTGAGGACTGTATATATGCTTCACAGCTACTAGCACTTCCATCACCCACTTTAGATGGGACTGCACAACTCTGGGTTGCCAGCACTTTTTAAAACAGTACTATTTGTATAATGCAAGGGTACAATAACATTTCAAAGTAAGTGACACACACACACTCCGGGTTTTAAACCTTTATTACTGACATTATACACTTTTCCACAGACTCACACCTTTATTTGTTGTAACAGTGCATATGGAAGCCATATTCAAGACAGATTAGACCTTTATTAATGGATTAGAACACACTTTTTCAGGCTCAGTCACTTATGTTATATGACAGTACCTGCAGAGATTTTATTCCAGACATATGTTACCTTTCTTAATGGGTTACTACGCTCTTTTTCTAGCTCTATGAATTGTCGTATAACAGTACATGCAGAGGATTTATTCAGGCCATTTTATGGCTGTATTATTGTACTACAACACTTTATTTCATGCTCTCTCCCCTATTTTATATAACAAAACATGCAAAAGAATCACTAACCTGCCTGATGGAGCAGCCTTTGCAGCCTATCAGCATAGGGTTGCTGATTCGCAGCATGGTCACCTTCAGCTGTAAAGTAAATGAAGGGATATTGAGACATACCTATCCATTATACCAACTCAATTATCAATTCTTACATACTACATTCCATGGCTACATACTCAGTCGTGGGGCATCCTGCATCCCATGGGCCTCCTGGATCCATTGGTACAAGCGGTCCTCCTTCCCTCTCTTCAGGTCTGCATGGTGGTGACAGACCTGCTCACCGGTGCGAGGAATGCCTGTGGCACTGGTGTGGTCATGAGCTAACCAGATCCAAGCCTCAGCCTTGTATTCTGTCCCTTGGAACTGGCCCTGCAGGAGTCTGGACTCATGACGGTGGACAAGGAGCCAAACCATGTATTTCGACTCCTTGATGCCCCGACGCTGCGCTCAGAAGCATGAACCCTCTCCTGCACCTGCCATTCTGACTGCAAATGTGAGCTACAATCAGTTATGGTGAGTATTCCCACCTATGGGGCTTAAATATGCCGCATTTCCCCGCACATTTTTGTGATTGGCCATTTTTCAGAATTCTAAGCTGACTGCAGACCTGCTTAGTAATGGTTAATCTACCATTTCTAAGTATATGTATGTTAATAGTGGCCGTTTCTCCTGAGCTGTAATGGCTTAGAATTTCTGTACTTTGATGATGATACACAGGGTCCTGGATTTGAGCCTTGTCATTCTTTTATTTTATTACTGTCTAGACAGGCTAGGGGGTGTGGCTGTGTTTAAGCAACTTAACTCTACGTTGCTCCCTGGTGCCCTACAGTGCCCTGGTTGGCGCTGCGCGCATGTCCACACAAACACATTGCGCTGGGTAAAGCACTTTTAAACTTTGGGCAACTCTGTTTAGCTGGGTAAAGTGCTATTAAACTATGGGCACCTCTGTTTAGCTGGGTAAAGCTCTATTAAACTATGGGCACCTCTGTTTAGCTGGGTAAAGCACTATTAAACTACAGGCACCTCTGTTTAGCTGGGTAAAGTACTGCTTAACAGCAGGCTATTATATAGCTGGATCCTTTAAAAATATATATTTTGTTCACTGATACATTGGCCATTTCACTGCTTTTAATAATATTTTAATCATATATGTCTGGTATTATTTCAAATACTGATTTAAAACATAAATAAGAAGGGGAGTGGTGGGACTTGAACCGTGAATGTCTCCTCTTTGTGCATACTCTCTACCATTACGCTATTGCTTCTTGGCTTCATTTGCATAAGTAGTTCTTATATGCTCTTCAATGTCACAATTGCTAACTGTGGTTAAGCAATGGGCACACCCGCGCAAACAAGTGCAAATACGGGCAGCTATATTGTGGATTTAAAAAAAATAAAATTAATACTTTACGTTTTATAACTGTGATGGGGGTTTACATTGTCAGGGAGTGTGGTGTTGGGTGCAAGTACATTTGAGCGAACTTGCTCTTGTCTGTTGACATTATGCTTTTTAAAACCTTGCAGGGGCATAGACTTTTAGACTGCTCGGCAGTCGGACACACACCCTGCTTTCCTACTCAGTCCGTGTAAGAGTTACAGATGAGTCAGCATGCCCTCGTGAATATTCATGGCATGCTGACATCATACCGTTCAACTGCAGCCTCCGAGTAAAACATATTAAGTCTTACACGGAGGTTTCATGAATCCGGGGTAATGTGTATCTATTTTGCTTTATATCTCCTAAACATATGCATTTCACTACGTTATCTTGGAATGTAACTTTAATATATTGGACACGTGTGTAACTGGGGATTTTATTCTCAGGTTTCGAATGAAAAGGGGCTTCTGGTCCAGCTGGGATAACCTGGTTAACAAATGTCAATGTATATATAATAAAAAAACTTTTAGAACATTTCCCTATCATATGTAAAAAAGCTGAATGCCCTGTATTCGAACTGTGCACCTACTGCACATGAGTTCATGAATTGAATCATTCAGCTATGGAGGATATGATGATTAGTCCTATACATTTCTATATAGCTCTCAGTTATGTTTAAGCACTGCGGAGCACAGCAGCATGCCGAGCAAACCCACTTAGCTATGCTTATACTTGACCTTTCCTAACTAATTAAATTCATCCGGTTTCTATTTTTAGATGTCTTGCATGTGTCTATTGCTAAGCACCGTGCTGCACTCTGCAAACACAAAAAAAAAGAATGATGTAAACGTCTCTCCCTTTATTATTGAAGTGCCATCCGGAACTTTATCAGTGCAGAGGGGTGTGTTACTCATCTGCAGACACTGTAATACACCCCCTACACTGATTCTGTGTAACCATGTTATACAGCTGTCTCTCAATATCGCACCTTCATTAATATGCAAGGTGTGCTGCTGAGGGGGAGCTGTTGACATGGCCACAGTACACTCCATGTAGGACTTACACTATTCCTACATGGAGTCTATAAAATCTGGGTGAATGTCTGCTCCACATGCCAATTAATAGTGCATGGCAATTCACAGATTTTCTGTTTATCCATGATTTTCCATTATTATGAAGTGTTTCATAGAACAACAAATTGAGGCATGTCATCCTATTATTGCTATGACATTGGCTTAACATTAGATCTGTGTATATAAATGTAGTTTACTGTAAACTGTTGAAAAATAAAATGTAAATATAGGACTCATAGCACAGATATATATTTTATTTTTATTAATTCTCTGTAAAATATCAAACTTAGAAATATATCCTGGACCAAATGGCGAACAACTAAAGCCTTCATCGACCAAGTGAGATATCGTCAACTTGGAAATGATACAAAAAAACTCATTTTGCTAGACAAGAAAAAAACCTACTATGAGAACCTCCAATTTAAACACCAAAACAATCCCCAAAAGTTTTGGGCAAGTATTAACCGACTTCTTCATCCAGGAGAATCTAATACCCCAACCACATCAAACTACACCCATAAATCCCCAGAAACTGTTCCCACTGCCTTTAATAACTTTTTCACTGAAACTATTCAGTCCTTAGCTAACCAACTTACTCCCACCCACTCTAACTCTACCACTAACACACCCACTTCTCATCTCCCCTTTAACTTTCAACCTCTCTACCACTTTTATCCAATCCTTTATCAAAAAGCTAAAACCAACCACCTTTTCTGCTGACCTCCTTCCTGCAGAGTACCTACAAAAAGCTGCCAAAGTCATAGCATTCCCCATCTCTATCCTAATCATTAGAACACTAACTAATGGAACTGTCCCCTCAATCTGGAAAATATCCCATGTTATCCCACTCCACAAAGGTGGAAGTTCAACAGAACTGTCCAACTACAGACCCATTGCCATTCTCTCACCACTAGCATAATTAATGGAGAAGTCTGTTCCTAAGTAGCTTATAGACTATCTCATTTAGAACGATATGCTTGCCAACTCTCAGCATGGCTTTAGGCCACATCACAGCACCACCTCCACCCTCCTTTCTTTTACAAATATCATATTCCAAAATAAGAACAACAAAGGCTATCTTCAGCCCTATTTCTAGACCTGCCGAAGGCCGTTGATATGGCCAACCACAAATTACTCATCCATTCCCTAAAATTCATCTCCCTAGCTAACAATGCTATTCAGTGGTTCCTATCCTACCTGAACGGCAGACAACAGACTGTATCATGGCAGGGCAAACTGTCCACCCTGCTACCTCTCAGGGCTTTATTTTAGGCCATCTACTCTTTTCTATCTTCAACAACAATATTCATACTGCCATCCCTGATGCAACCTGCATTCAATATGCAGACGATTCTACACTGATCTGTAAGGCCTCCTCCCCTTTAGACCTGCAAACCTTAATACAAAACACATTTAACACAGTTGAAAATTGGATCTCTAATCACCGTCTGTTGTTAAATCCCAACAAAACTAAACTGCTCCTCTTTACCCAGGCAGTAAATCCACCCCACTTTCCTTCTCCATATCATCCACCTCCAGTTGACCATCTCTCCAGTTGACCATTTTTAGGAGTAATAGTGGACAATAATCTCAAATTTGATCTGCATAGCAATAAAACTATAAAAAACATTAAGAAGAAGCTTGACTCATTATATAGAAGCAAACCTTTTCTAACTCCATTAGCCAGGACTGCAAACGCCCGCTCACACCTACTCTCTACCCTTCTATATGCCTCCCCCATGCTCTCCAATTTGAGCAAAACTGAACTTAATTAGCTCTCTCACTGCTAAAACCATATTGCCAGATTTGCCATAGGCTCAACATACAGGACACATCACTGTCAAAACCTCAGTTTTCTCGGGTGGATAGAACTGCCTAGCCTACTTCTGTTCAATCAGCTTATAGTAGCACACAAAATTCTGTACCAACCTGAAAATACTCCAGCACTCAAAAATATCATAAAGCCATACAGTAATTCAAAGCAACTACGATCATCCAATAAACTGGTGGCCCAAACCCACAAAGCCATTAACTCAGCCAGTGACTCCCTGTTTGCCAACATTGTTGGTAAAACTTGGAATTCACTTCCATCTAACCTTACCTTCGAGCTTTCTTCAAGTCTCTTCAACAAAGGCTTCAAACAGTATTTTAAAGAGAACTGGCTTTGTCCCTGTATTAACCCTGATTAATCACTACTTATCCTATGCCTTATTTAAATTAATATTGTACTCATCTCTTGCTCATAATAGCTTGCTGCAACCTGCTGTTTTTGTATACTATTACACACTGTATATATTGTGAGTACCTACTAGAGGGCTTTGTAAATATGTTTGACTCATATCTGTTATATTCTAACTGTGTTATCTAAAGTTTTTCTCCCTGGGCCTCCGCTGAAGATAGACATATATCCATTCGGACTATCCTGGTCAACAAATGTAAAATAAATAAAATAAATAAATAAATAAAATAAATATGTTCTAAATTTTACATCTCAGACTAATGTGTATCAGGGGGAGCTGCACATATTCAAAACAGGACATTTAATGGCTGAGAATATAGGATGATTAAAAAAAAACGCAAAACTCAGTAGTGGGACACACAATAGAGTCATTTTGGTATTGTGACTACATACAGACAGGTATTTCTTATCTTGATCTCATATTTTTTAACTGTTTGAGAAAAATGCCTATTTTTACCTTAAATCTGTACATGTGCACACATAAAGTATAATTAAATTCCAATTCCATACATTCCTAAAATATTGCATTTTATTTCCTGACTCAGCAATCTTTCTGATCTCCCAGTTTGCTCATGATTGTATAGTATGACCAATCATATAGACAGCAAGCCTCAGGTTTTGAAGGCAAAAATACTTGTATAGAAGTATTTTTTATTAGTAAAGCCCAGTAAGATGAGAATCTTTCCTCTGTATGATGTAGTCTGCATACTATTTAGTGAGGGAAGTATCTCTCCTTTTTCCGTTATTAGTGAGTATGATTATCTAGGCATATATCTTTCTTTAAATATAAATTAAATTGCTGAGACCTGACAGAAGCTAAAGTCTTGGAACAATCTTTTATTAGATTTCTCAGTTGGCTTGAGTTAGCAATACGTTTATACTTCCACAGGCATTATTTTTTAGACATCTGCCCTACATGGTGCTCTCCAAATACATCTCTACTGATGGCATTCCCCCATTTACTCTTGTAAGAGAAGATTGTCAAGATTAATATTGTAAAGAGTGTTCATACTCACCATACATGGTTCATCTAGGTTCCTGTACTTCACCACATTCATAATGGGATAACAGTTTATCTGAGTACAA
The DNA here is from genome assembly GCF_019279795.1 of Protopterus annectens. Taxonomy (NCBI): domain Eukaryota; kingdom Metazoa; phylum Chordata; order Ceratodontiformes; family Protopteridae; genus Protopterus; species Protopterus annectens. The sequence continues at coordinate 707,979,274 of NC_056731.1, forward strand.
TCTACGAGAAAGCTAGTGGGCCTCCCCATACTACTTAAAAGCACAATACCATTTAAGAAAACTCTTTTCCTCAATGTCTGGAATCCAGGGGACCTGGACTTATGTCTAGAATGCAGAAAGTGACGAGGCAAAATGAGCCAGGTAAATCAACAATTGATTTTATTGGATTCCAGATTCCTGACTGTTCTGAATAAACGTATCAAAACTAAAGGAATTACATGGCAGAACAGTATATCATGGAATTGCATTTATATTCACAATTTCTGGAACAGTACATTCTAAACCCTTCTTCCCTTCAATGGACTAAGTGTAAATGCCTAACAAGGATCGCGCATCTGTTGACAGAAATATCTTCATATTAGGGCCATCTTGATGAAACGCTCTTTATTGCTGTTATATTATTTCAGTGTTTTGTTTTCTTTGTCTTGCTTCCCTCTCAGCACTATAAAGCCCTCCTATGATTTCCCAGCTACCACTACTGCCCAAATCCCAGATCCCCAACTGCTTTTTCTGGGTATCCCTGACATAAGTCTTCATCAGCTAGCCACTCCCCACCTCTGGAAGTTAACCTCAGTGCTAACTCATTTATAATCATTAGCAGTATGGCTTTATCAGGGTAGTGTGTTGTCTAGAAGCCATCATCCTTATGACTGCAGGTCAGCACTCCTACAGTATGGAGTGGCTAGTGGAATGGCATCAGAGACATTCATGTCACCTCCCTGTTAGCACAATGGAATTAAAAAGACTTGTCACATGTGCATCAGTTTTTTTCAAACCTTTCCCATAGGATATGACAATATAGGGTCACTGGGAAGACAAAAGGATACTCTGTTTTTATAAGTGAACTTACCAGTTTTAGTGGGCTTATTTAAAAAAAATGATTATCTGCTTGTAAACTAAATACCTGGTCATATAGAATAAAATCAAATCAAATGTATCTGGTTGTTATAGGTAGCATTAATCCATTGACAAAACTTAGAAATAAAT
>NC_056731.1:707985260-707987760 GCF_019279795.1 Protopterus annectens
GACAAGTACAGTTTTATGCATAATGTAATGCCTAGATCAAATTATAAAACAGACTCAGCATGAACGATGCATAATGATAGTAATGGTTGTGCTTCATACTTTAAAGAGGAACAGTCTGTGAGGTGTGTAATATAAACACTAGTGCCCTTGTGAGGTGTGTAATACATACATACTAGTGCCCTTGTAATGATCTCTGATCTGTTTAAGCTAGAAATGGATTTCTTCCTCTGCTGAGCCAGTTTCTTTCTGTTGTTGTATAGCCTAACATGGGTCCACCAGGGTGGCTTGTTTTTCTAGCAAGACATGGTTTAAATCCAGTCAGGTACAACCAATTCTATACATCTGCTAAAGTGGTTATATAGAGCATTGATATAAACATCTGCACAGGAGTCCATGTTATGTGTGTTGAGGGGCTTTGAAACTTCTTATACCATCACTTAGTAGGAGGTAATTTATCTTAGAAAAATCCTTAAGCATTTTTGAGCTTGTTGGGGCATATGGTCTTATAATTACATCAAATGAGATTGATTTATGGCCTGATCTTATTAAGGAGGACATGACATGGAGGGGTGCAATGCTCTTCCATGTTAGTGAGGACTATGTTTAGGACATTTTAGCCTCTTGTGGTTGTGCTGCCTAGCTGTATTAGCGCATCTGCAATGAAAAAGTTCAGGAACCTATGAGCCAGCATGTTTGTAGTTGAGTATTTCCCAGTCGATGATAGGATAACCACCCATGAGTAAGGTGTTGGGCTGTATGGCAAGTGAATCCAAAAAGGTCAAGTTTGCAGTATGCTTTTCCTGTTTCATGGTGGGAGACCTATAGCTAGCTATGATGTGGTAGGTGGCTTTGCTTATTGTTAATTGGACATGGAGTAGCTCAAGAGAGTTATACTGTTTTGCCAGTCTTGAGGTATACTTATCCTTAATGAACATGGATACACTTCCTCCTTTGGTTCTTTCATGCTTAGTTTGTGGTCTGTACATATGGAAGGCATTGTATCCCTTCATGACAAGGGTGCTTTCTGTACCTTTAAACCATGTCTCAGTGACTGTACAGATGGTGGCATCTTCCAAAGTGAAGAGTGCTTCCAGGGAGTGCAGTTTCTTGTTTAGTGTCCTAGCATTAAGCAGCAGTACCTTGAATTTATCTGGATAGGATTTTATTATGTTGAGAGGTTGGGAGTTTGGTTATTTTGACACTGTCTAAACAAGCCAAAATAGGCATGGGTAATGCTTTTGGCAGTAACCAAAAGCCTACGTGAGACAGTTGCAGACCATCTTTAGCAAAACAGCATGACCTGTCGACCATGTCATCCCAGGATAACAGATATTGGATCTCCTTGGACTGACACCAGAAGCTAAGCCAATTGTTAAAGTCAATCATATTTTGTTTCTATTGTGGCATCATCCTTGGAGAAAGTAGAATGCTGCTTAAAGCTAAGCTTCTACCTGCCTGTGACACATAACCTGAGAGCTCAGCCTTCATAAAGTCCAGTGAGGTACATCTCAAGTCATTCACCCCCACATGGACTGTGAAGGAGTCATACCGGTACTTGTGATTAAGTGGCTTGAGTGCAAGAGTGACTTCACAGATCCTGGCACCTGACAGGCAGCTAATCATAACCTATTCCCTATCCAGCCTGGTGAGAGTAACATCTATGTGTCTCACAATGGAGTCACCTATGGCCAATACATTAAGTTTTATGGTGTTTTGTCAAACCAGACTTCTGTTTGACAGATGGCAGGAACAGGTGGCCAGCATCACAGTGAAAAGCTAATGGAACTATACATCTGAGGTTGAAAAGAAAATAGTTGCATTTCAAGCTTCATCACATGCACCTTAAAAGTCATTTGAAAGTTACGTTGATGAGCTTGTCTCAGATGTGTTTGTCCAACACAGTAAAATAAATCAATAATCTGCCATTTTGAATGAAGGGAGACCAAGGCAACTGGAAATGATGTTCTCTTTGGCATAATTTTATGGAGGGAAAGAGTACACTTTAGTGACATTGGTGTTAAAATGAAACTGCATCAGCATATCACCTCTGCCAGTCTATTTTGTAATATAACAAATTAGAAAATAATACTAATCACACAGGCTCAGTATGATGAATGGACATATTAGTGAATGTCGCAGAAGAGATCAAGATATGATGACTGTACATAATATATACGAAAATATAAATAAAGATATAGATACTGATATAGATATACAGGCACACACACACACACACAAACACACACACACACACACACACACACACACGCACATACACACACACACATGCACGCACACACACAGACACACACACACACACATGCACACACACACACACACACACACACATATACACACACACACACGCACACACACACACACACACACACACACACACACACACACACACACACACACACACACGCACACACAGACACACAGACACACACACACACACACACACACACACACACACACACACACACACACACACACACAC
>NC_056731.1:707992760-708090260 GCF_019279795.1 Protopterus annectens
CTTCTTGAGTTGATTGCATGATCAGTCCTGGCCTATATTCATCATGTTGTATGTCTTAAACACCCCATGCCTGCTAAGTACAATGTCTATTCCTTGTACTTTCTCCTTTCTATACTTCCACCAATACCCTCTATCTTCCAATTTTGAACACAGAAATGTACACACCTACTTTGTGACATAAAATTTTCCCATTACAATGGCAATCATTGCTGCTCTTTCAAGATATTATCCATTCATTTATTTCATCATCTTCTATTTCTGCATTCAGTGGTTGATACCTAACATACCTAAAATCTATCTCTCACCCTTCTTTATCTGAAGTCTAACTGGTATGCTCTTAACTTCTGATATTCTTTGAAGTTTCTGTCTTCTCTGGCCTGCTCCCTTCCTCTCAAGAAGCTCATAATGTATTGCCTAACACAAGTTGCTACACCCCCTACCATCTGACCTTTTCTGCTTACCTTGCCACTTAATGTCCTGGGGTATTGATGTCATTGTTCTGTTCACTATTTTGTCAGGTTGCTGTTAGAAATGCTTTTTCTTATCCCCCAGTGCCTGTGGCCTGCTGAATGATTTCCTTTCTCTTGCACAACTGATCCATTTATTCCTCTCTTGGGATGTAAGCCAGGCACTACTGTGGTCCATTATTTCCCAGATTGAAGGCCTTATTAGTCAGTTGGTACTACAGTTATCTGATTTTCAAGCAATAAGGAGTGGGCACATCTGACAAACCAGTAGGCTCTCCTACCAACATTACTGCTCTCTCAACCTCTATTGTGTACTGCCTTAATAGCAAGCATGCATGCCTCCATGCACACCATTCCCTAGACAGCAATATGCTCCTTTTGTCAGTGTTTGTTCAACAGACCCATTCTCGACAGGCAACACTCAGTGCTTCCTGTAGTTGTTATCCAAGTTGTGAACCAGAACCATCCCCTCCATGGGTGAACCATCAATGGCCACATACTCTCCTCCTTGCTGGCCAGTCCATTCCAGCAGTTCAGGGTTTCCTTCTTCTACACCATTTAGACAGACTGGTGCTGTAACTGATTTGTCTCACTTCCCCTCTTTCATTTCTCTTTAAATTTTGTATATTTTCTTGCCTAAACTCTTACCATTACTAGAAACCCCCCTCTGTCTTTCCTGCAAATCTTTTATGTCCTGTTTCTAACCTATTTCCTTCATTCATCATTTTTCTATATATTGCGGAACATGTTTTAATTTTGAAAATCTATGAGCAGAATTGATATTAGACAAAATATCAACACACATTTAAATTCATTGTACGTACCTTAGATTGCATGTCACTAATAATGATACCAAAAAGAAGTGAAAGGACCACTCCACCATACCTGTGATAAAGGATGGCAAGAAAAATAATGACTAATGAAAGTAGTAGAAAAAAGCAGCAAAAATTCACAAATATCTATTGTTTGTCTGTCTGAACATGGTCAGTTACTAAAAAGGGTGAAAGCAATTATGCTAAACACAGGACTGATAGTTTGTGCTTAGATTCCATTTCAGTAGAAAAGCCTAAAGAGGTTGACTTCCATACCACTCTTAATGTATCAGGATGCAAAAAATAGAACTTTCAAAGTTTGTGTCGAGTCACCCCCTGAACAGGTCTTTGGTTCACTATCTGCTAGAGTAAATAAGCAGAAATTGTAATCCGTATGTTTTCTTTGTAGGCTATCTTGGCTAGCTCTTTTACTCCTTTTCTTAAGATATCATTCATAACTGTTCAACTGCCTGCTCAACTTCTTTCTGTTTACCCTATGTTTGTCGCTCTAAGTTGCCAAAAATCGGTAACTACACAATATCTTCTTGGTCCCCTCATTCTTTCTTCTATCGTTTTTTCCTGTAATTCCTATTACCCTATATTCTTCCATTCCCATTAATTCCAAGTACCAAGTGCCATGCTTATGCCACATATACTGGTCTCTGTCTTTACTTTTATGGCAGGTTGATCTGCTGACTGGCTCTTCTTCTTCTTCACCATTAACGTTGAGCCATCCCTCCATGTTTGAGCCCTATCTAATCCTACTACAATGGACTCCCTATTCTCCAGCCTATCTCTGTTTTCCTTCCTAATGACCCTTTACTTTCTCCCAGTTTCTTTGTACTATATCTAAACCTATCCTATCTCCATGTCTGTATACCCACAAATGGTTGAAGCAAGTAATTAGCATTGTTAAAGGATTTTATGCTAGAGAAAGTCAGCATAGAGATTATAGATTGCTGAGGGTATATACAAAAATTGATGACAATTTTTAGATATTAACTATTAGAGATTTGGGGTATGAGTAGAGGAAGTTGTCAAGACAAAGTGATGGCTCTGGTGGTTAGTAGTGGAGGTGAGAGGTAGACAGAAGGCAATGAAAGATAGCCTGGAGTGAAGTGCTATTTTCCCATTTTCGATAATTTAAAAAAAAGTTCAGTTAGAGTTGTTGTTCTGAACTGTTTGTAAGTTTCTTGGAGGCCAGTGCTTACTTGGGCTAAAGGGAAGTCTCTTTGTTCACCAGTGGCAGTGGTTAACACTGAGCAGCCTGCCTGTCCCTGTAGGAGTGGTTACTGCCTAGAAACTGTAGTTTTATTGGTCATTTTGGGTCAATTCCAAACTCCTTGACCTATCTCTCTTAAAACCCTGCAGCCACATGGTTTTGGCATCTTTCCAGGCTTGATAGTTGTTGCTGAAGCACCTAGCAAGAGGAGAAAATGCTGAGAGAAGAAAGGAGACACTTTTGAGATTTTAAATATTTTCTTCTGATTTATTTCTTAGAAAAACTGTATTGCCGCCTACTTTTAGGCATTTTCTTGCTTGCAAAAGTTGATATCTGTGTTAGAAACAGTATTTAGAACATACCTAGAGCCTGTTTATTGCATTTTTTGTGTTGCACTTAATTTAAAATAGTTTTTTCTGAAAATTGCATTTTACCTGCCTCTGACCTAGTACACACATGTCAGGGTCATTTATTGCACTGTTCTGACTAGTTTGCTATTTGTGTGTCTCTGCTATCCTTAAACAAAAAAAAAAAAAAAAATCTTGCTATTTTCCCACTTTCTATAATTTAAAAAAAAGTTCAGTTACAGAGTTGCTGTTCTGAGCTGTTTGTAAGTTTCTTGGAGGCCAGTGCTTACTTGGGCTAAAGAGAAATCTCTGTGTTCACTAGTGGCAGTGGTTAACACTGAGCAGCCTGCCTGTCCCTGTAGGACTGCCTAGAAACCGTAGTTTTATTGACCATTTTGGGTCAATTCCAAACTTTTTGATCTCTCTCTCTCTTAAAATCCTGCAACTCACTTTTTCCACAGTCTTGCACACAGAGTAGCATTGGGCAGCGCTGGTATACTATTCCTGGCTCGACAAAGTCTGTGCTGCAAATTTTCCCTTAGAACTAGACAAGCCTCAACTCAAGTGCTTCAGATCAACTGCTCTTATTGCAGCACTTGCATAACCCAAATCAGCACTTGTCCAAATCTCCTAGACAGCACTATTATTTTCCAAATCTCCTAGACAGCACTATTATAATACAGCATAAGACCCTCGATTGTCCGCAAGACAAGTGAAATTTACTTTTCCAAGCATGTCCAGAGGTCAGCTTCAGGTGTACTCTCCAGTTCATCTAGTGAAATTGGGCATCCTGAGGCAATGTCACAACTGCCTCATGTATACAGACAACCCTCTCCTCTTACCTCTAGACACAAACACTTGTGAGAGATGCAAATACACAGCCAGACTGGAGGCTAAGCACTCTCAACCCATGACTGTAACAGACAGTCAAGAGGAGAAGAGACACACTAGCATCACACCACCAATCACACATGGATCTACAAAACAAGCACCGGCAAAACATACACATAAATACACAAAAACATATTTGGAGGCACTAGGTACCAATCTGAAAAAGAAACAGGGCCCTCCAAAGCAGACAAGCAAGCAACCTGCATCTCCAAACACAAGCCAGAAAACACATAATTCACCTCAGCAGTGTGCCTCACGACAGCCCCTAAGGCAAAACACCATAGCCAACACGCTAGTAATAGCAGACTCTATAGTAAGGCACACAGATGTTCCACTCACCAGGCTGAACAGGGAGAAGGTTACTGTAAGCTGCCTGTCGGGTGCCAGGATCCGCCACATAACAGAGCCACTTAGGTCATTCCAGAACAAGTATAAGTATGACGCTGTTATTGTACATGTCGGTGTGAATGACCTAAGATGTACCTCCCTGGACTACATGAAAAGAGACATTGAGGAGCTCTCTGATCATGTAGCCCAAGCTGGTATGACCCTGACCTTGAGTAGCATACTACCTTCACCTAGAATGATACCACAATACAAAGACAAAATGAACAATTTTAACAATTGGCTAAGCTTCTGGTGTCATTCTAAGGGGATCCAGTGTCTGTCTGCCTGGGATGACATGATAGACAAGCCTCGCTGTTTCGCCAGAGATATTTTGCACCTGTCACCCCTATGCTTTCGAATACTGGCCAAGGCTCTTGCAGTCCCCATAGTGCCTTTTTTAGGCATGGCTCAAAGGACAAACCAACCACCGTAACCAGCACAGGTAACCAAAAACTAAGAGTAATTCTACTCAACGCCAGAAGTTTCAACCTCAAAATGCAGGCACTCGAGGCACTCCTCGGTATGGAGAAAATCGATGTTTGTGCTGTGACGGAAACCTGGTTCAAGGTTCCAGAGAGCACCCTAGCACTACCAGGTTACAATTCATATCATACCTTCTGGCCCAGTTACCGGATCACAGTACAAAGGGCGGAGGTGTATCCATATTCATCAAGGATACCCACATCTCCAGGTTAGTGGCGCAGCATGATGCCCCAGAGATCTTCCATGTGCAACTATCAGCAGGCAAAACCACACTTCAAGTCATAGCCTGTTATAGATCACCCACCATGTCCCAAGATGCTCACTCAGCATTTCTTGAGGCATTGGAAAATATAAAGGTCCTATCCAACACCATAATTTTGGGTGATTTCAACTACCCTGGTATAGACTGGGTGAACTACCAAAGTTCTAACTCCCATGCCCAGCGGTTCATAGAATTTATAAATTCAAATGCCCTTGAACAACTGGTATGTAAACCCACTATAGGGGACAACATATTGGATTTAATCATCACAAATATGGGTGCCCATTTTACCACACCCGTTATCACTCCCTCTCTGGTCAGATCAGACCACAAACTGATAACCCTAGACATTCTCACCCCTCCACCTCCCCCAGTCAAAGAAACCATCGTAAAAAAACTTTCCATAGCAAACTTCAAACTACTTGCATCAGAAGTGGAAAGCTTCACTATTCCCTTGCAGAAGGATAATGATATCTAGGATGCAGAATCCTACACCAAGGCACTTTATAAACATCTTCAGGATTGCATGGACCGTGCTATCCCAAATAAAACCAAGACTCCTTCCTCAAGCAAGAAGAAACCAGTCTGGTGGGCCCTGGCCATAAGCAAACTATACAATAAAAGGAGGAGACTTATACAAAAAAAAGGCCAAATCTCAAGTAGAAAAATCATCCCTGATCAGCATTAGTAAGAAATTGAGGGCCCTCATCAAGTCAACTAAAGCCAGTTTCGAAAAGAAAGTTGCCAAGGATACCAAGGATAACCATAAGGCCTTCTATGGTTACGTCAAAAACCTAAATGGCAACGTTCAGGTCTGTTCTGAGCTAGTACAAAATGGAACAAAATACACTGACCCCACTGACATTGCCAAAATCTTGGCTGACAGGTTCAGTGCAAACCCCCCCACCACCACCACCACCACCTGCAGGGCCTATTACTATTCCAGGGGATTGTGTAACTCCAATTATTACTGATACGTTGGTTAATAAGGGTCTATCTAAAGCTAAAAACACTGCCTCCATGGGACCAGATGGTGTCCCGGGCTGTGGCATACGCTCCAAAATGAATTAACCCCGCATCTGAATACCCTGTTTAGTCTCAGCCTCTCGACAGGATATGTGCCCATAGAATGCCGCACAGCAACGGTGGTTCTGCTGCACAAGGGTGGGGCCCACAAACGACCCTGGGAACTACTGACCAATAAGCCTGACCAGTCTGATCTGTAAGACAATGGAGGGAATCATTATGGAACTCATAAATGGAGAGATTGGGAACCTCCAAACACTTGACCCCACACAGTTCAGCTTCGTCAAGGGCAGATCATGCCTTCTGAACCTGGTGGACTTCTTTGAGACAGTTACTCAGGCTATAGATAAGGGAAAGGAGTTACACACGGCTTACCTTGACCTTGCTAAAGCATTTGATACCATTCCCCATTCGGGTATTATTGATAAATTCACCAACCTGGGCATAAACCTTTACGTCACAAGATGGATCGCAAACTGGCTTTCAGACAGATCCCACAAAGTAAGAGTAGCTGGATCTATGTCTGAATCCAGACCAGTAATGAATGGTGTGTCTCAGGGCTCTGTCCTGGGGCCCCTCCTGTTTGGCACATACTTCTCAGAAGTACAGGCAAGCACTGAAGGGCTGTGGCTGACCAAGTTTGCAGATGACTTCAAACTGGGTGCTATAATTGAGTTTCTGTCCGACATGGATATCCTCCAGAAGGGCCTTAATGAGACTGATGCATGATGTCAAAGCCATGGTCTCATGCTAAATGCTAAAAAATGCGTAGTAACCCCCTTTGGAAAAAACAGAGTACCCACGAACTACCACATAGGAGGTAACCCCCTGAAATCTGGAGAAGTAATAAGGGATCTAGGGACCCAAATAGATAGTCAGCTTTCCTTTGATAACCATGTTGCCAAGGTGGTTAGAAAATCCTTCTATGTGACCCATCTGATCACAAAAGGATTTGCATCAAGATCTAAGGATGTAGTGTTGCCCCTCTACTCTTTCCTCATCAGACCCATTATTGAGTACAATGCACCAATTGGAATGCACCTGGCTAGGCATCTCCAGCAGCTGGAGAGACCACAGAGGTACCTCACTAAGAGGATTACTGGTCTCAAACAGTTGCCCTATGCAGCACGACTGAAAAAACGAAGGCTTTTCTCTGTTGCATACCGCCTTCTCAGAGGCGATCTCTGTCTAACATACAGAGCCATGTCCAACCCAGAACTGCTGAACATGCTCCATCTTAGCAAAACCAAATCTACTCGACCTACACGCTCTAGGGATATAAACCTCAGCACAACAATGAATAGAACATGCTGGAGGGATAGATTCCCTTCACAAATACTCCCCTTGCTATGGAATAAGGTCCCGATCTACATAAGACAGAGCCACTCACTATCACTCTTCAAGAGGAACCTTGTCGAGTGGGTGGGTGACAGAAAGTTCTCACCAGGGATCATACCAACAGCTCTACTAGATAGGGGCCAAGGCTACTAGCTGCTAGATCAAGGGCCTAGGGAACTAACCAAAGGGGTGGCTGGGCTAATATATGCCTTCAGGCAGATAGCCCAGTACCTACCTATGAACCTATGAACCTATGAAGAAACGGTGCTGAATTTCTCTTGCATGCAATCCTTTAACAATGCTAATTACTCGCATAATGTAATTGGGTAGTGTGTATATAAATGCTCTGAACTTTTTGCTGTTTAGCAGTAATTGGGTAGTATCTATATAAATAATATAACCTTTTGCTCATACTATGAACTAGCTTGTTATTGTATAATACCTGTTAGCTCTGGTATGTATTTGTATTTTGCACCTGACTTGGTAAGGTATGTCCAGCTTGTTACTGTATAATATTTCCTAACTCTGGTATGTATCAGTACTTGTATCTACTTGTTAATTGTATGTGGAATTTGTTTATCTGGGCCTCCACTGAAAATGGGCTCACCTAGGCCCAGTGGACCTTCCCGGTAAATAAATGCAATAAATAAATAAATGACATAAACAATTGTCTCCACCTTAGAAGAGATGAGCTGTTTCAGACAGCAATTGTATCTCCTGTGTGAGTAGGATTATGGGATAGGGTAGTATGATGACTTGTTTAGGGGACATTTATGCAAATATCTGTAAATCACTTAAAGTTACAGTTCATCATAATTAGATGTTAAGATGTAGATAATTGAGGTTTTGAGGGGGTGAGAGGTACATATTCTCATACAGGGGGTGGAGGGGATACATTCTTTAACAAACTGTGTGTTGAATTGCAGTCTGGATAGCAAAGTATTAAGTTTCATTAAGCAAGTAGGTGTTGTTTGATTCAGCTCGCAAGTTTTAGGTTTTGACCTTGCCTTGCGGATCAGTGACTTCTGAGTTAAGTACATTAGCTCAGTACTGTAAGTCTGAAAGCTTTCATATGTATGCCCCCCCCCAAAAAAAAACAAGGTAATTTTTAAAGTACTATATCAATATCAGTGTTCTTTCAAGGTTGCTTAAGGTGAAATGTTTATTGAGCTTCTGCATTGCATTCATACAGCTTTGGTGATGAATTGGAGGGTTTTTTCCAGAAACGCTGATCATTAATACAATAGCATTTCATAGTCCTTGTACACATTATGAGTCAAAAATACTGAGGTGAAGAATTATCCTAAATCTGAAAGTAAAACGCTTTCACTACCAATGATATTATCTAAATCTGAATTATTTTTCATATCTATACATTTTAAGAGCACAACTTCAGTTTTATACTCACCCCAGCACCTTCCATTGGATTTCTCTGTAAGGCAAACCTATTTCCACATAACCTATATTTATGAATTCGTGATGCTTCCGTTATCTGTTTATTTGTATTGTTTCAAAAAGTCAAATTATTTGTTGAGCGAATGGTAAAGTAACAGCGTATTCAATTGTTATTAATGTTTGGTTATTTAGTCTACAAGGCACTGAAGGGTTAGTTTATTTTTTCATTTTTTTTATTTTTTTGGGGAGTGTTGAATGATTTCAGATTCACATGTATTCCTTTTTTTCACTCTTGACACTTACACTTGTTGCCTGCGTGAACTTTTCATTTCTGTGGGCAAACCTTCAACTTTAACATTTAATCGTGCATTGCACACGATAAAGTAGTACTAAGCCTCTCCCTTCTCATTTACCATACAGCCTTCTATAGGGTATCTAAGTCCAGCCTATACCCCTCTATACAGAGACCAGGTCAACCCCATTCCTTTCTTTACAAAAACAAAGTCAGACTTACAACCCTCCTTACAGAAACCATGCAGTGAGGCCAAGTCAATGCTAAACCCTTCTGTGTAGAAGCAAAGTCAACAATTTATTTTTATTTTATTTTATTTTTTTATTTTACATTTGTTGACTGGGCTAGTCTAGCTGGATACATGTCCATTTCCAGTAGAGGCCCAGGGAGATAAGCTCCAAGCAGGTAAAAAGAGAAACTACAAAACTTAAACAATACTATAAATAAATTTCAATGTTTGGACTTTTAAAAATTCAAATTAAGTCTAGAGGTATAGACTCAAAACATGGTTTAAGATACAGCAATTTTAGATGCACACAAGGTCAGAAGATAATAATATTTATTAAGAAAGAGAGATGGAGGCATAAGAAGGTTATGGAAGAATAGAATAGGAAAAAATAATACCCTGGCTAGTATATGATTGGTTTGCATAGAAAAATTGATGTAGAGGGTACATGGAACAGGAATAAGGGTTGAAAGCAAGATGAGAGAAATAAGGAGAGGAAGTAGGATTCAGTGTGGTTTAGAGCAGGGACAAAGCCAGAGAATTTTCAGATGGTCCTTAAGGTTTTTTTTGAAGACAGATGTAGATGAGAGGGATGTGAGTGTTCTAGGGAGCTGGTTCCAGATTTTGCCCGCCACATTAGTAAAAAGTAAGTCGCCTGCTTTGTTGTTAAATTTAACATTGGAAATGAGTAGCTTAGCTGAGCGAAGTGTTTCCAGATTTTTATAAGGGGAGATCAGGTTAGTAATAAAGACATAGGGAACTTGCAGACTTTGGATCCAACCCAGTTTGGCTTTGTCAAAGGCAGATCATGCCTTTTTGACTTTCAAGGCCATTGATGAGGCCTTCAACACAATACCCCGGGGTATCGTCGAAAAAAAAAATCAGCTTGAATGTAAAACCCCATACATCACAAGATGGGTTGCAAACTGGCTAAGTGACAGAACCCACATGGTCAGAGTTGCTGCCATGTCAGACTCAAACATCTACTTTTGAGTACAAGCAAAAGCTTGGGAGGGTTATGGCTGACAAAGTCTGCAGATGACTGCAACATCTGACACAGATATCCTTCAGAAGGGCCTCACAGAAGCGGATAACTGGTGCCAGAGCCATGGCCTAAAGTTAAATGCCAAGAAATGCATAGTCACCTTCCGGAAAAACAAAGTTACCCCTAGCTACCATATAGGTGGCAATCCACTGAGCACAGAAGAAGTCATCAGGGATCTGGGGACCCAGGTTGACAGGACACTTATGTTGCTAAAGTAGTTAGATAAACCTTCTACATTGCTCACTTGATCTTGATGGAATTCACATATAGATCAAGTGTACTCATCACTCATTAGACCTATGATTGAGTACAATGCCCCATTTGGAATGTATCTGACCCGACACCTGCAGCAGCTGGAAAGGCCCCAAAAGTTCCTCACCAAAAGGATAAAGGGTCTCAAAAATATGTCTTATGCTGCCCGACTGAAAGAACTCCAGCTCTATTCAGTCTCATACCTGTGCCTGACATATAAGGCCATGTCAAACCCAGATTTGATGAATATGCTTCACCTCAAAAAATCTAGATCCTCAGAACCAGACTTAAACCTTGACATGGTTATTAATAGAATGTGCTGGAGGGACAGATTCAGCTGGCCTTGTTCAAGAGGAATCTTGACCAATGGATGGATATACCTCAGGGATTACTTCAGTGTCACTGCTTGACAGAGGCACAGCAAAATAATAGGCAGTTTTTTATTCAAACTAAGGGGTGGCGAAAGCCAAATAACTAGATAGCCTAGTATGAACCTATGAACATATGAACCTAAGGATAGGGGTATTATTTGGGTGGTAGAGAATTTTTTGTATGATCACTAGTTGATTATACAGAAGATGGTTTTGAAGTTCTGACCATCCAAGTTGTTTGAGATTAAGACAGTGATGGGTTCTGAAAGGAGTGCCTGTGGCAAATCTGGCTATGTTGTTATAACTGGTTTCAAGCTTGCTTAGATTGTGCCTTGATAGATTGGTGTATATAGCAGAGGCATAGAATAGGGTGGAAGTGAGGTGAGTCTGGGCAATGGAGGTTCTAGCTTGTGGACTGAGGAAGGGTTTGACTCTATACAGGGAGCCTATTTTTTTATTAACAGATTGAATAGTATTGTTGATATGGTCATCAAAGTTGAGTTTGTTATCTATGGTAATGCCCAGGAGACGTGTAGTAGTATCAGGGGAAATAGTAGTTCCATTATTAGAGGTAATTATGAAGTCGATCTCTGGTGACTTTAGGGTAGGAGCAAAAAGTAGAAGTTTTGTTTTTTTGGGATTTAGGAGAAGGCAATGATGGGTAAACCAATTTTCAACAGTGTTAAATACTGTTTGAGTGAGGGTTTGAAGAGAGGTTGCTGATTTATCAGTACAGATCAAGGTTGAGTCATCGTCATATTGTATACAGGTGGCTTTAGGAAATACAGTGTTGAGATCATTAATAAAAATTGAGAAAAGAAGGGGGCCTAGGATAGATCCTTGAGGGATTCCAATGTTTACGGGTAGAGGTGTAGAGAGAGTATTGTCCCAGAGCACTGCTTGTTGTCTATTTTCAAGATAGGATGTAAACCAGTTTATTGCTTGTGGGTCAAGAGATTGGGCTTTTAGTACATTGATCAGTAATTTGTGGTTCACCATATCAAAGGCTTTGGATAAGTCAATGAATAGTGCAGAAGAAAGATAGTTATTATTTTGATTTCTGTTGATACAGTCTGTGAAAGTTAGTAGGGCAGTAGTTGTACTATGATAGGGCCTAAAGCCATGTTGACTATTGGCTAGTAAATTATTATGGAGCAGATGTTGAAGTAGTTGATAGTGAATACATTTTTCCATTATTTTGGCCAGAGGGGAAAGTAAAGCAATAGGTCTAAAATTAGAGATATCAGTAGAATTACCACCTTTATGTAAGGGGATGATATGGGAGACTTTCCAAATGGATGGGATGTTTCCTTCTATGATTGTTCGATTTATAAGGATGGATATAGGATATGCAATGACTTTGGCTGCTATTTGAAGGTATTCAGTTGGGAGGCGGTCGGCAGAAGTGGTACAGGGTTTCAGTTTTTGTAGGAGTTTGCAGATAAAGGATGTTAGTACTGGTTGTATATGTAAGGAGGGCACTGAGCTATTTGTGTTTTGGATAGGGGTGGGGGAAGTAGCGGATAGTGTATTAGCAAGAGTTTGGATAGTTTCAGTGAAGTTATATGTTAAAGGCATCTGCTGTTTGTAAAGGATTATTATGTGGAACTGATGATGGGGCTGGAGTTTTGCTATGTCCTGGTTTGAGTAGCTTGTTGATGCCTGACCAGAACTTTTGAGGACTTTTTGGGTGTGTTTGTTGAAGGAGGAAATAATAGTTTTGTTTAACTAATAAAATGTCTTTTTTGGTTGAATTTCTTAGCTGTTTATGGAGTAGGTGGTCATCAGAGCTCTTAGTGCCTCTCCATTTGGTCCATATTTTGTTTCTAAGAAATATTTTTTCCCTGGTTTGTTTTGTGAGCCAAGGGGCTGCTTTGTTTCTAATTCGGGAAGAGCGAGGAGGGGCATGATGATCTAGGATTTGTAAGAATTTAGTATTAAAGTAGGAAACAGCTTCATCTAGACTAAGTTATTTCAGAGGAGACCAGTTGCAGGCCTTTAGTTCTCTTTGAAAGCTCTCAGCTTGAAAGTGTTTTTTTTGAGCAATAGGATGTAAAATTGTGTTATTAGGACTATGAGCTTTTTGCTTTGCTATATAGGTTAGTACATGGTCACTAATGTCATGAGGAAGTGTTCCTGGTGTGTAGGTTTCAGGATGACTATTTATAAGTATCCAGTCAAGGATGGTTTCTTTATTACTAGGTTTGTGAATTCTTGTGGGGGTGTTTATTATTTTTGTGAAGCCATAAAGATTAATAAGGGTGTTAGGTTTGGAGGAGCTACAGGTAGTCCAGTCAATGTTAAAATCACCTAGTACAATTGTTTCTTGAGATAGCTGGATGGAAATGGTATTAAGAATGTTTTCTAAAGTGTTAATATTGTTTCCTGGAGGAATATAGGTACAAATGATATAAATAGATTTTGATTTGTTAAGGTGGAGTTTGATGGAGAGTGTTTCTGCATTATTATCAGAGGGCAATAACACATTATAGGATGAGACTAGGAGTTCTGATTTATATAAGATGGCTACACCGCCACCCTTTTTGGAAGTTCGGTAATTTCTGTGGATGTTGTAACCAGGTGGGGTTATTTCTAGGTCATGAGTAGAGGGTTTCAGCCAAGTTTCTGTAAGGCAAAGGATATCAAACGCATGCACTTGTAACAGAGCATGCAGTTGACTAAGTTTGTTATTAATGCTACAGATGTTAAGTTGAGCAATTCTTAGTGAGTTTGCTACTTGTATAGAGGTAGAAATATTTTTGGATATATGTTGTTGTGGGTTATTGTAGAATTGTTGATTTGGGCCGGGATTAGGATGAATATCACCATCAAATAGGAGCAGAGTGGGATGTTTTGGTAAGGTTTTATGCTTTTAAAGTACTTGGGTAAGTTTATCTTACTGGAAAAGTAAAGAATATGAGGAGATCTATGAAATATTGGGAGTAGGTATGCTGAGGTAGAAGTTATCTTGCAATGGGAGAGGGAGCTAGGGTGTATGTTAGGTAGTGTTTGTTGGTATGGAGGTACATAATTAACTAGAGAGAAATGTTCATAGATGGTTAAAGTCTAGGGAACAGCTAGAAAAAATAATGAAGAAATAATAAGAAGATAGTTTTTATAGTTAGTGTTCTGTGAGAAGGTCATTTGAGGTAATAGGGTAATGTAAAATGTTAGATATAGTTAGATTATGAGATATAGTGTGGTAGACTAGATAAGTGGTGACTAGAAGGGGAAGTAGCAGTAAAGAGAGAGTTTGTAGGGCTAATAAAATTGTCCTATAAAAGCAGGGAGGAGAGGGTTCAGAAGAGAGTTAACAGTGGGAGTGGATGTTAAGTAGTAGGGCGCAGTAGTAGTGAGGAGAGAGGTACCGTGGTGGTTAATTCTTGTTTAGAAGTAGGGAGGAGAAGAGTAAGGAGAAAGTTAGCAGTGGGAGTGGTTGTTAAGTAGTAGTGAGAGATGATTGGGGAAATAAAAGTAGTGGGTGTGGCTGAGTATGTTCAGGTGTAACAGCACTGGGAGTGGTTGGGAATTGGGGGCAGGGTAGGGGAGCCGAGTGAGCTCGCAGGGCGAACGGAGCGGGCTACAGCAAGTAGTAGAAGATTCAGCAGAGACAATCAGTGAGCACCATATAGCTAGCGAAAGACAGTGGAGGAGGTAAGTAGCTGCTAGAAGAGCAGGTAAGGTATAAAAGAGAGGATAGTGTAGGGGGAAAATAAGAAGCAATAAATTCTAAAGTTAGCAGTGAGGGTGAAGGGTAGTGACTATGAGCAGAGAAGGAGTAGAAAGGGGAAAGAGGGCAACTGTGAATGTCCGAGAGATAAAAGAGGGGGAATACAGTGAAATAGGACTAGTAGACTATGGGGAGTGGGATACAGAGAACTAAGACTAGTAAATTGTGGGGAGTGAGTAAGGGCACAAGGGAAAAGTACACTGCCACCTAGTGGGCAAAAAAGGATACTACAGCAGGTAGCCAGGAAAAGATAAATAAGTGGGGAAGAACAAGGTAAGTAGTTAGGGAAAATCTAACAAAGAAGCTTTTAGTCAAGGGAAAGGAGTCTGGCTGCTGATTACCTTGACTCAGTGGCTAAAATTAGTTTACAAGCTAAAATACGGGACAAAAAGTTTAAATTAGCTTACAATATGGGTCAATAGAGAAACATACTTAGCAAGTTCTGTAAAAACAGGTGAGACCACTGGGCAGCAAAAGGATGGTCCACTTTGGCAAGGCTTGAGGTGGATCAGGGGGTTCTTAGAAGCCAGGCAGGTCTCTTCTTGCAATGTAGTGGTTAGCTTTCTGGGTGGGTGAAGAGGTAAGAAGAAGGGTATTAAATTATTATTAAGCAACAAAAGAGAGCCTCAAGTGTACAGATAGAAGAGAGGTAGGACAATAGTTAAACAAATATGAGTAAAAACTAATTGTACAATTCTTACAGACTTTCAATGAGAAATAGTCTAGGTCTAAACACGCAATCGAGTATCAATTTAAAAACACTCTAGACTAAGCTAGGTCTAAAAATGCAGTAAAGTATCAATGTAAAAACACTCTAGACTATGCATGAATAACAGTGAAGATAGCGCTACTGCAGTCTATCATTTTGTACAGAAGCCAAGTCAATCTATCATTTTGTACAGAAGCCAAGTCAGCCCTCTGCCCTTCTTTACAGAAACCATATCATACTGTGTTGTTGTCTCTTCCTTTCCTAAAAGTAGTTCATGCTAAGAAAGATCACAGTGTGATTTATGTCTACTTCCTTCCCTTTTCTTTAATTCCATCATATCCAACTTCTTATACATTGATTTCCCATGGAGATCAGCACAAGACAAGACAAGATAACAAACTTAGCAAACCTACTTACAGTGTATCCAGCAGTCTGTACCTCATGGTTAAGACCCTCCTTCTACTTCATGGGTGCGAATTGCATGATGCACCAATTTATTGCGCACACCTCTGCAAATATGAACTACTTGACTAATGGTTTCCACAGGAAATCACTGCCGGTGTTATTTCTACCTGGACACCAGCATGATTCCTTTCTTTTCAGATATTTATCTCTTCTTCATATTTGTTTGACTTTTGAGTGAGTATAACCCCTGATATGGAGAGAATAGACAAAATATTTTTTCTTTGACTTGATTTCATGACCAGTTATGTTTAGTGGGTTGGTTACTCACCGAGCTGTAAATAAATGAGTCATGGTGGAAGTTATGTTTTTAATTCAGGAAATGGATACAGCAATTAATTAAACTGAAGTAAATGAATCTTGTAAAGAAAAGGTCACCAAAACACTTTACTTCATGAAATATATGCATTAATCAGCACCTGTTAACGAATCTAATACAGTTCTATCAAATTTAACATTTTGGACCCTTAATGCATGTTGTCACTAATATCAATACCAGTCTGTGAAGTATCCTCCCCCAAGATTACTGGTTAGAAGTAGTTTGTTCCTGTCTGTTCCTTTTTTATTTTGAACTCTAACAAACCATCAGTATGTTTAATGGCAGTAACTATGGTAGATTTGTTTTTGCTCTCAATAGTGGAATGTTTTTTTCAATGTGTCAGATCTTCTGACTACATCTTGTCCAAACTAGGTTTCTGAGTATTTATATGTTGTACTTCAAAGTACTTTCATATGTGCTTTGATATCTTCTTTAGCATTTTGCAGCGTCTTATGGATTTGGTCTCTTGCATTTCATTATTCAAGCACATTCCTGTGTGCTTTGGTCCTATTTACATTGGCTGTTTTTTTTTTTTTTTTTTGCAGTTTGTAAGATAAAGGGCAATTGAATATTTCTGAATAACCTACATTAATTTTAACCTCTCTGTGCATCTGATATTGAAACACTCATTAATGTGTACCTTGTTCTGCACTGCATTCAGTGAATGAATGTCAGCCTCAAGGATTTTATGAACAAAATTTTATGGTTTCGATCTGCCTATAAGAATTTTGACACCTACTTTTCTGACATTCCATTGAGGTGATGGGGATAAGGTGTCTGAGATGGCTGGTAAGATTCATGTTGTAGGGCAGATGAAGAAATGATGACATAAGAGCAGAAACCAAAGAAGCTCAAGTTGCAGAGAAGGTTAAAGACAACAGATTAAGGTGGTTCAGGTACATGTGCAGGAAAGCAGAAAATGATTTGGTAAAGAAGATTTGGGAGACACAGGAAGAAGACAAGAAGAACTGTGTGAAAGAAGACCTGCAATAGTCAAGCATGACCATCAATGAGGGTAGGAGAGTGATACTGAATCAAGACAAATAGTGCCCTGATAGGACACCTTGGCTGCATGTAGAAAAAAAGTGAAAAAAATGGAAATGATGATTTTATATAAATATATATATATATATATATATATATATATATATATATATATATATATATATATAGGGAGAGAGAGAGAGAGATCTATATTCTATATCTATCTATATGTAGTAGCAAGTATAACACAAAGAGCACAGTTTATTCAGTTCAAGTGTATCTTATTAATAGTGAAATGTAGAATCAAATTTATCTCTCAAATTAAATAGAAGACAAGTGTTCTACTGTTTATAATCCTGTTAAACTTATAGTACAAGTATAAGTTTTCCAGCCTAGTTTTAAAGTTTAATAGGGGAACAAAACCACCTGTTCAGTCCACAAACTTGATGTTGCAACTCAGATTAACCCACCGTGCATTCACCACAAGACACCCAAAAAATGATTTTGGTTCTCCTTGAGTAATTTCACGGAAATGCTGATGGTTCTTCCGGCACTTCCTCAACTTCCTCTTCACAATGTCCAACAAGAGCCTTCAGTCTTTAAATCCCTACCACTATTGTAACATAGTTAAGGAGGGAGGAATGGCTACATGATGCTGAATAGAAATTACACTTCTTACCTGAAGCAGATGCAGCCAATAAGGCATAGTATGTCACTGCTCTGCATCACCTGCACTCACAGTATCATATAAGCAGAAGTCACATGGACCTGCTTAGATCAGAAGTTGTGATAATACCATTATCTGGAGAGATGCAGGTAAACTTACTGAGAGACTTGCTATGATGGTGACATTCATATTATTATCAATATCTGTGTTGATATCTGCAAATGCACCTAGAGATGCAGGTTGCTGTGCAAAACCAGGCAGGTGTACAAACAGTAGCCAATAGATACATTATACCACATTTGCAGTGACAATTGCAACTGTGTTCACTTTCATCCGTGTTCCTGAGGTAGGCATCACGAGATGCTATGACATTCATCTGCAATACCTCTATGTGGTCTTACTATGACTAGCAAAAGCTCACTCACAACTGCAAACAATCAACCACAGATGCTGCATGATAGTTCTGCCAGGTTTGAATAAGACTGCTAAACTGCATGGCACTGTCTGAAACCATGCGCGTATGCATGTGCATGGGTTTTGTGTGTGTGTGTGTGTGTGTGTGTGTGTGTGTGTGTGTGTGTGTGTGTGTGTGTGTGTGTTGGTTTCAGTTTAACAGAGATTTCATAATCTCTTTGCAGTTGTAAAATCTCAGTATGTCATACTTGGTGCGCTGTTGGCATCTGATCAGACTGTGGCTGAAAATATGTTGGTTGTATTGGCACTGGAGGGCACATTTGATATTTATGTAAACTAATGGGATATTTTGGTATCCTGACCTAAGCTGAGTGCTGATCTTTCTACGTGTGTTTTTTTTCTGGTAGCAGCAGATATCTGTGACTCTAACCTTCTTTGTGTATGAACTCCATTGGTATGTTAGAATGCATTGTTAGCCATTTCCGGTGTTTTCAGAGTAAGTGTACAAGTCCACAGATGTAGCTGTGGCACCTTATTGTGATATATTTCTGTGGATGTTCTGTTCATCATGCATTGTATCTAGGTCTCCATGCTATTTGGCTGTCTTCTCAACATACAAATCCATAATGAGTATCTGTCCTTGTCTTATTTTCAGTGCACATACCAAGTATACAACAACATTTAGAGACTACTGCAAACACTCATATGCCATTTGCTCATGACACACTTCCTCAATGTCACTTGCTCATTTCAGTAAGTGGTCTAACTCCTGCTAACTCAAGCTTCCTTAACTAAGCATCCCTACCAATGTCTGACCATGCCAGACTATATTTCCCTAACAGAACCCTGATCCTAAAACAGTTCCTAAATCTAAAGCCTATGATTGCTTCTAAACCTAATAGTCCCTTCATCATCCCTATACTTAAAGTTCCTGATCATTCCCTAACACTTCCTCCCCCAAACTTTAAAGTCCTTGATGGCCTCCTAAACTTAAAATCCCCTTCCATAAACCTATAGTGTCTGATCACTCCCTAAACCTAACACTGCCGCTATATCCCTACAAGCACCAATCACTTCCTAACCCTAAAATCCCTTCACCTTCCCTAAAACCTAAAACCCCACTCACTCCTCCCCTAACCTGACATACCCATTCTGTGAGTACTACCTTTCCTAGCACACAAACAGCTGCAGTTACTGTGTAGTAGCTACTCGCCTTCCTGACATACCTAGCCTATGAGTACCTCCTTACCCGGAAAAGAAACAGCTGCAGTTACTATGCAGTAGCTCCTCCCCTTCCTGACATACCTAGCCTGTGAGTACCTCCCTACCTAGCATAAAAATAGCTGCAGTTACTATGCAGTAGTTGCACCCCTTCCTGAAATACATAGCCTGTGAGCACCTCCTTACCAGATACACAAACACTTGCAGTTATTGTGCAGTAGCTGCTCCCCTTCCTGACATACCTAGCCTTTGAGTACTCCTTACCAGGCACACAAATAGTTGCCATTATTGTGCAGTAGCTGCTCCTCTTCCTGACATACCTAGCCTCTGAGTAACTCCTTACCAGGCACACAAACAGCTGCAGTGACTGTGCAGTAGCTGGTAGCTGCTCCTCTTCCTGACATACCTAGCCTCTGAGTAACTCCTTACCAGGCACACAAACAGCTGCAGTGACTGTGCAGTAGCTGGTAGCTGCTCCTCTTCCTGACATACCTAGCCTCTGAGTAACTCCTTAACAGACACACAAACAGCTGCAGTGACTGTGCAGTAGCTGGTAGCTGCTCCCCTTCCTGACATACCTAGCCTGTGAGTAACTCCTTACCAGGCACACAAACAGCTGCAGTGACTGTGCAGTAGCTGTTAGCTGCTCCCCTTCCTGACATACCTAGCCTGTGAGTAACTCCTTACCAGGCACACAAACAGCTGCAGTGACTGTGCAGTAGCTGGTAGCTGCTCCCCTTCCTGACATACCTAGCCTGTGAGTAACTCCTTGCCAGGCACACAAACAGCTGCAGTTACTGTGCAGTAGCTGCTCCCCTTCCTGACATACCTAACCTGTGAGTATATCCATGCCAGGCACGCAAACAGCTGCAGTTACTGTGCAGTAGCTGCTCCCCTTCCTGACGTACCTAGCCTGTGAGTAACTCCTTACCAGGCACACAAACTGCTGCAGTGACTGAGAAGTAGCTGCTCCCCTTCCAGACATACCTAACCTGTGAGTAACTGCTTACCAGGCACACAAACTGCTGCAGTTACTGTGTATTAGCTGTTTGGTTGAATGAGCTTGAGCAGGTGATGCACAGGTTAGAGGACGCTTGAGTCCTTAGTATCAAGGAACCTGGCATCAAGCACTTGGGCTCAAGCACTTATAGTGTTCCCCCAAACTTATCCTATTTTTCAGTTTTGTCATGGCATTTCATATTTGGGTATCATTATGTCTTTTGCATTGTTAAGCATTTCAGAGGACACCAGTTTCAGAAATTTTGCATTGACATATGCCATGTGTTATGTTGATTAAAGCTATACCAGATAAGGGAAAATACTAAAGTAGAATTCCACTCTAAACATTTTAGAATATATATATATATATATATATATATATATATATATATATATATATATATATATACACACACACACACACACACACACACACACACACACACACACACACACACACACACACATATATATATATATATATATATATATATATATATATATATATATATATATACATATGTCAGTGATGATGTTTCTTCAGTTTTATCCTCTTAATCATATTCTCTTGTCACATTCCACCTGTACCATGTGACATAAATTTGATAGTTTTTATTGCTATCATGGGTCAGTATAATATCGCATATAAATATCTATGCCCACTTCTCTAGGGTGTGTTGAAGTACAGCATAGTGTCAGACATTCACCTAAGTCATGGCTGTGATACTTCCCTCATTCCACTATTTTCCATCCTGTACTGATTCTATCAATGTTTCAGGAACTTTCAAACTTCACAGGACTACCCAAGTCAGCTTTCTTGGGACTAAGTGAAATGCTTGCATAAATTCTAGGAATGCCCACCTGGGATTCTTCTTTATCAGCTTCATCAGCTAAATGTCTGACTGAACATCAAGTTGGTTTTAATGCATCCTAATATCAATCTGAACTCCTCGACCATCACTTTTTCTACTCCTCTGGGAATCCCTTTATTAGTCACTGTCTAGAGTACTTTCATGCAGTGTGTGCTAGAAAAGTAATACCTCTACTCTGCGTGCAATTGTGAATATCCCCTTTCTTCTTGTACAGTTGCACTAGAATATTTTCTAATAATTTGGGATACATCTCTCTCTCTCTCTCTCTCCCTCTCTCTGTCTCCATATTGCAATGAGCACAATCAGGAGTTATTTCTCCACAGGTAAGTCATCTATCAGTATTGTTTCAAACAGTAAAATCAAGTATTCCAACAAAAATCCCAAAGGAGTAGAGATAACCATGAAATAAATTAAATGTAACTGCTATTTACTAAAACAAAGCTATAAACGTTTGGGCTGTTTTGTCCGTCAAGCTGTCAACCAAACCATATTCAACCATATTTAACTATCAATAGCTTAATTGCTATGCCAGTCCTAACCTCATACCCAAATGAAATAATTAGTTTTAAAATCAATACTCAAAAGCACACAGCTCTTTCAAATGTGTATATCTAAAAATAATTCAAATTAAAAACAAAAGCAGTATGGGATGTACATTAAATAACTCTGTATAGACTTAGATGATTGGTTGAGCTTTGGTAAAATTATGTTCTTTAAAATATATTTTAAGTGAAGGCTTCTCGTTGAAGTGTGTTAGATGTCTGAGGTGGATCTTTCACTTAGAATCAAGAAGGAACAAATCATTAGTAATGTCTCCTGTGCCATTCATTTTTAACAGCCATTACCAGTGCTTGAAATTCTCACATGATCAATGACATAAGTGATATATTACTTATTCACTTGCTCACTAAATCAAAATAATGTTCACATATAATTTGTTTAAGCATACATTCTCCATGAGATTCAGAAACATAACAGGTGCAGTCACACCTGGTTGGCCAGTGTATTGAGTACAACAAGCTTCAAAGATTAAGAATTAACACTGAGAAATATTAGTGTTAACACAGCAGCTAAGTAAAAATATTGTGTGTGACCGGAGCAGGGCCTGCAGTGATAGCATGTATCCTGCAGCAGTGGCCAAAGTATGAAACAAGAAAGATTCATGAACTTGGTATGTGCATGTGCTAATGTGTGGCTCGGTACATGTAGGCATGTACAGAATTGGGCATGTGCATGTGCTAAGGTGTGGCTCAGTATGTTCATGCATGTACAGAAGTGGCAAGATGTAAAATACAGCTCTCAGCCTTACAAGAGCAATTCAGTGTGGCTTCATCTATTTTTTTACCAAATTAAGGGTTGAAAATGGAAGGTTATGACAAAGGAATGGTTATGACAATGGAAAGTTATGACAAAGTGGGGAGCAAGTGGGGGGAAAACGTAAGAGAAAGTGCTAAGGAATGAACACAACAATGGTGAGAAAAGAAGAGTAACTTTTTTTGGAGCAAGCACCCATTTTATAAATATATATATATATATATATATATATATATATATATAGATAGATAGATATTGATATATAAATACTCCACTTAGCTAGGGTTAAACTATTCCCGGCACTATAAAGTCTGCTCTTCAAATTTTCCTTTACAACTAGCCAGTTTTTTAGTTTTAGCACTCAAATCTGTTTCTTTGAGCTCAGCACTTGTTCAGAACCCATTGTAAGCACTAAATATGCTACAAATTACTACAGCACTAAACTTTTCTCACTTATCTAGAGGAAAACAGTTTTTAGTACTTAATAAATAAGCAACTATCCAGGGATGTCTAAGGGTCAGCTCCCGGTGTTTTCTCCTGTCTACCTGATGAATCTGAGTATCTTGGGGCAATGCAGCAATTGCCTCAAATACACAGACAACCCTCTCCTCTTACCACCTAACACTACAACCTGTGAGAGATGCACTTATATAGCCAAACTGGAAGCAAAGCTCTTTTCACCCAAGATAGGACTAGACAGACAAGAGGAGAAGGTAAACACTTGTACCACACCACACTCATCTCATAGGCTCGCAAAACCTATACCACCAAAGCACACACATAGAAACAGAAAACACCCACCTACATTCACGGAGGCTCTCAATAAAAATCTGCTCAAGCAACAAAGACCTCCAAAGCAGAAATGCAAGCAACCTCCAACCCCCAACACAACCCAAATGACACATAGCCCACAAACTTAGTGTGCCACTCAACCACAGCCCATAAGTCATACCAACGTACCCAACACTCTAGTCATAAGTGACTCTATAGTCAGGCACACTGATATTCCACTCACCAGGCTAAACAAGGAGAAAGTTACTGTCAGCATGCCTGTCGGGTGCCAGGATCTGCCACATAATGCCCACACTCAGTTCACTCCAAAACAAGTACAACTATGGCTCTGTCATTGTCCATGTTGGTATGAATGACCTGAGACATACCTCCCTGGACTACATGAATAGAGACATGGAGGACCTCTCTGATCTTGTAGCCCAGGAAGGTGTGACCCTAGCTCTGAGTAACATCCTGCCATCACTCACAATAATATCACAGTACAAGGACAAAATGACTGACTTCAACAATTGGCTAAGCTTCTGGAGTCCTTCTAAGGGGATCCAGTATCTGTCTGCCTGGGATGACATGATCGACAGACCATGATGCTTTGCCAGAGGTGGCCTGTACCTGTCACCCTTGGGATTCTGGATACCGGCTAAGGCTCTTGCCACCCCTATATTGCCTTTTTTAGGCAAGGTTAAAATGACAAATTCACCACAGTAACAAGTACAAGCAACCAAAATCTGAGGGTAATGCTACTCAATGCTAGAAGTCAAACCTCAAAATGCACTCACTTGGGGCACTCTTTAAAATGAAGAATATTGACACCTGTGCAGTGACAGAGACCTGGTTCAAGGCTGCAGAGAGCACCCCTGCATTACCTGGCTATAATTTATACCACACCTGTCAGCCACCTAAGCTGGACTGAAACACTAAAGGCAGAGGTGTGTCCATATTCATTAAGGATATCCACACCTCCAGGTTAGTTGCCCAACATAATGCATCCGAGATTATCCAAGTGCAACTAACTCTGAGATAAACTGCAATCCAAATTGTAGCTTGCTACAGATCCCCTACCATGCCCCAGGATTCCCAGTCCTCATTTCTTGATACACTGGAAAATATTAGGGTACAACGCAACACCCTAATAATTGGTGATTTCAACTACCCCGCCATTAAATGGGAAAACTGCTCATGTACCAACTCTTTTGCTCAACGTTTTCTGGGATTCATAAATTCCAATGCCTTGGATCAACTTATCCACACCCCCACCAGGGGCAGCAATATCCTAGACCTGGTCATTACCAACATGGGCGACCGGTATTCCACACCAGAGGTCAATTTCTTGTTGGTCAGATCCAAACACAAGCTAATCTCCCTAGACATCCACATCCTGCCCTCACCCCCATTAGGGAAACCAGATCTATATTTATTGTAAAGTCAAACGCTTACCTTATCAAATACCTAAACGTTGACCCGTCATCATCGAACTGCAAAAACATTGATCATCCAGAAGAGTTGTTGTTGTTGTTGTGTCTTTCGGCTTTTACCGGCTAGGGGTTGCCACAGCAGAACTCAGGTCCGCTAATGATTGGTAGTTGATTTTTACATGCCGATTTACCAGCCCTGATGCACAACCTTCAACGAAGGTACGCCCATTCATGCATGTCTCCACGCAGAAGATGCTCTAACTGAGAATCTAACCAGACAGCGTCTTACTGTAAGGCGACAATGCTACTGCAGCACCAGAGTGAAAGCGGAAATATTGAATCGTCATGGTTGGCCTTCTGTGGTATAGCACCGTAAGGTAAGTGTGTGATAGTTGCTGACCTTAGGGTTAGGGTGCGGGTTAAGGTAAGTACATAGATGGTAATGTATGTTAGATTTAGTGTAGGGTTTTGTTAAGTGTATGTGTGTAGATTTTTTAGCTTGTTTGGGTTTAACTTTTTAAGGTAAGTGTGCGATAGTTACAGACCTTAGGGTTAGGGTGTGGGTTAAGTTAAGTGCATACATGGTGGTATATGTAAGATTTCGTGTAGGGTTAGAAGTAGGGTTTAGTTTAGGGATAGAAGTAGGGTTTTGGTTAGTGTATGTATGTGATTTATTTAGTTTGTTTGTGTAGGTAGTAGGTAGTGGGCGGTGGGGTTGGACAATTATGATAGTTCAACTTTTTGAATTTCGCAGTTTAGGCCGTTCGGTGTTTATGCAGTTTGATGATGACGGGTTGACGTTTAGGTGTTCCATAAGGTAAGCATTCGAAATTACAATATAGACCCAGGGAAACCAGCATAAAAAAATTCTCCAAAGCCAACTTCACGCTTCATAAAACAGAAGTGGCAAACTTCACGACACCCATGCAGACGGACAATAGATATGTACCTCACAAGACATCTACAACAACTGGAAAGGCCACAAAAATACCTCACAGAGGATTACCAGCCTCAAACAGATGTCCTATGCAGACCATCTCAAAAAACTTCAGCTTTACTCTGTTGCATATTGCCTACTCAGAGGCGATCTCTCCCTAACATACAAAGGTATGTCAAACCCAAACCTGTTGGACATGCTGCACTTAAAGAAATCCCAATCCCTCCAAGCTACATGCTCTAGGGACCTAAATCTTGTCACCACAATAAAAAGAATATGCTGGAGGGATAGATTCCTGTCCCAGAGACTTCCCATACTCTGGAATAAACTACCTTTCTATATCAAACAAAGCTCTTCATTAGCACTCTTCAAGAAAACATTGATGATTGGATGGAAAATAGCAAATTCACCCCGGGTATCACTTCTGTGGCTCTGCTAGACAGGGGCACAGTAAAATAGTTTTCTTGGGTGGTGAAAGCCAGAGTACCTTTTTGGCTAGGCTTATATAGGCCCTAGGGCCAGTAGCCTAGTACCTACCTATGAACCTATTATAAAAAACGAGGAAAGAATAGTAATTGAGAGGATTTGACTTATACTATTTTAAACACTTATACACTTAACACCCTACTGATCCTTTTTTGATCAGTCAAAAAGTATTTCATCATAATATCCTGACATGTCCACAGGTCAGTTTTGTGTGTATTCCCCAGTCCAGCTGGTGAATATGGGAATTTTGAGGCAATGTTACAACTGCCTTATGTACACAGACAACCCTCTCCTCCTCCCAACAAATTCAAATATATGTGAGAGATGCAACTATATAGCCAAACTGGAGGCTGAGCTCTCTCGAACCATGACTGGCACAGTCAATCAGGAGGAGAAGGTAACCACACGCACCACAAATCCAGTCTCACATAGACCTATAGCAACAGCAAACCAAACACATAAACACACAAAAACATACTCGGAGGCTCTAAATAAAAATCTGCCTAAGCAGCAGAGACCTCCAAAACAGACACCCAAACAACTGCTACCCCACAACAATACCCGAGTATCACATAGTTCACAAAGTCAGTGTGCCACACAGTCATAGCCCTTAAGACTAAACAACACACCTAATACACTTGTAATAGGTGACTCTGTTGTCAGACACATTGATGTCCCACTCACCAGGCTGAACAAGGAGAAGGTCACTGTAAGCTGTCTGTCGGGTGCCAGGATCCGCTACATAACACATGCACTCAGGTCACTCCAAAGCAAGTACAAATATGACTCCATCATTGTCCATGCTGGTGTGAATGACCTGAGATGTACCTCCCTGGACTACATGAAAAGAGACATAGAGGAGCTCTCTGATCATGTAGCCCAGGCTGGTATGACCCTGACCTTGAGTAGCATCTTACCCTCACCAAGAATGATGCCACAGTATAAAGACAAAATGATCAGTTTTAACAATTGGCTAAAGTATTGGTGTCATTCAAAGGGGATCCAGTGTCTGTCAGCCTGGGATGACATGCTCGACAAGCCACGTTGCTTCGCTAGGGATGGCTTGCACCTGTCACCCCTGGGCTTTTGAATACTGGCTAAGGCTCTTGCCACCCCCATAGTGCCTTTTTTAGGCAAGGCTCAAAAGACAAACCCACCTCCATAGACAATACAAGGAAAAAGAAACTAAGGGTAATGCTGCTCAATGCCAGAAGTCTAAACCTCAAAATGCACGCACTCGAGGCTCTCCTCAGTACAGAGAATATTGATATCTGTGCAGTAACAGAAACCTGGTTCAAGCCTCCCAAAACCACCCCAGCACTACCAGGTTATACTTCATACCATGCTTTACGGCGACAAAACTCGGACCGAACCACAAAAGGAGGGGGAGTATCCATATACAGCAAAGATACCCACACCTCCAAATTAGTAGTACTGCACGAAGCATCGGAGACCATCCATGTGCAACTAACAGTGGGCAAAACTGCCTTTCAGTTTGTAGCCTGCTACAGACCACCCTCCCAAACTCAGGAACCCCACTCGGCTTTCCTGAGAACACTGGAAAATATGAAGGTCTCTCCAAACACCATTATATTGGGTGACTGCAACTACCCAAACATTGACTGGGAAAACTACTCAAGCCCCAACACCCTCGATCAATGGTTCCTAGAATTTATAAACTCAAATGCTATGGTACAACGGGTCACCACCCCCACAAGAGGGGAAAACATATTGGACCTGGTCATCACCAACATGGGGACTCTATGTTCCACACCAGAGGTATACCCCTCATTGGTAAGGTCAGACCATAAATTAATCTCACTGGATATCCATATCCCGTCCCCACCCCAGCCAAGGTAATCACAGTGAAGAACTTCTCAAAAGCAAACTTCACACTTCTCAAAACCGAGGTGGTATCCTTCAAAGCCCCCGGGCCAGTGGAAAATACGGCTCAAACCGCAGAATCCTTTACAAACACATTCTATGGACACCTACAGGAATGCATGGATTGGGCTATCCCAAATAAAACCAAGACTCACTCCTCCAAAGGCAGGAGACCTGTCTGGTGGACCCCAGCCATAAATAAGCTATACAACAAAAGGAGGAAGCTACTACATGATAGAGCAAAATCCCAAAAAGGGAAGGCATCTCTGATCAGTACTAGCAAGAAGCTACAGTCCCGCATAAAATCATCTAAGACCAGCTTCGAAAGAAAAATTGCACAAGACACTAAAGACAATCACAAGGCCTTCTTTAGTTATGTCATTAACCTGGGTGGCAACTCCCAGATATGCTCTGAGTTAGTGCAAAATGACAAAAAATACACTGAACCCACAGACATTGCCAACATCCTGGCAGACAGGTTCAGTGCAAATTTCCCCACCCCCATCCCCCCCAAATGAGCAATTGTCCATCCCAACAGAGTGTAGCCTCCCTGACATCACAGATGAACAGATGAGAGCTGCCCTCTCCAAAGCAAAAAACACAGCATCAATGGGACCAGACAGTGTCCCGGGCTGCGTCTTACACAAGCTTCAAGAAGAACTTAACCCTCACATAAAGTCACTATTCCATCTCAGCCTTACTACAGGATATGTACCCAAGGAATGGTGTACAGCAACAGTGGTCACGCTCCACAAAGGTGGTGCCACAATGGACCCCGGAAACTATCACCATATAAGCCTGACTAGCCTGGTCTGCAAAGCTATGGAGCGTATCATCATGGAACTCATAAACAAAGACATCGGGAACCTCCAGACACTGGATCCTACCCAATTCTGCTTTGTTAAGGGCAGATCCTGCCTCTTGAACCTGGTCGACTTCTTTGAAACAGTTACCAGGGCCATAGACGAAGGGAAGGTAGTCCACACAGCCTACTTGGACCTCAGAAAAGCCTTCGACACAATACCCCACTCGGGCATCATAAATAAGCTCACCAGCTTAAATATCAACCCGTATGTCACAAGATGGGTTTCAAACTGGCTCAGGGATAGAACCAACATGGTCAGAATTGCAGGGGCCATGTCAGACTCCAAACCAGTTACAAGTGGTCTCCCACAAGGTTCAGTCCTGGGCCCCCTCTTGTTCGGTATATATTTCTCTGAGGTACAGGCTAACACGGGAGGACTATGGCTGACCACGTTCGCAGATGACTGCAAACTGGGTGCCATAATCGACTCTCCAGCTGACACAAGCATCCTCCAAAAGGGTCTCACAGAGATGGATAACTGGTGCCAGAGCATAGTCATCCCCTTTGGGAAAAACAAAGTACCCACAAATTACCACATAGGTGGTAATCCATTAAGTACGGAAGAAGTAATTATGGATTTGGGGACCCAAGTATATAGTAATCTCTCCTTTGACAATCACATTGCCAAAGTGGTTAGAAAGACCTTCTATATAGCCCACCTTATCATGAAAGGTTTCACATCTAGATCAAGAGAGGTCATTGTGCCCTTCTACTCATCACTCATCAGGCCCATAATTGAATACAATGCCCCATTTGGGATGTACCTTACCTGACACCTGCAGCATTTGGAAAGACCCCAAAAGTACCTCACCAAGAGGATCAAGGGACTCAAACAGATGCCCTATGCAGTTCGGCTAAAGAAACTCCAGCTCTACTCAGTTGCTTACCGCCTACTCTGAGGCGATTTGTGCCTGATGTATAAAGCCATGTCCAACCAAGAATTAATGGACATGCTCCACCTCAGGAAATCCAAATCCCTTAGAGCTACATGCTCCAGGGACTTAAACCTCAGCACAGAAATAAATAGGACATGCTGGAGGGACATATTCATATCCCAGAGGGTCCCCTCACTCTGGAACAAAATCCCAGTCCAAGTTAGGCAGAGCCCCTCACTGACCCTCTTCAAGAGAAATCTTGACGAGTGGATGGGAGATCATAAGTTTACCCCTAGGATCTCTTCTGGGTCCATGCTAGACAGAGGCACAATAAACTAACAATAAAAGGGCTATCCTCTGTGACCTACTAATCAAAGGCACAGTCTACTAATGTAAAAGGGTGGCAAAAGCCAAACACACTCTGGCTAGGCTTATAAATGCCCTAGGGCAGATACCCTAGTATCAACCTATGAACCTAAGATATGTAAAGGCTACCAACCTAGCCAGATAGAATGTTGTAGAGAATTCTGCCATTTGTAAATATTAATATAACCCACAGGCTTGTTCTCTTAAATGGAAGAAAATGGTGTTAAATGTTGAACACCAAAAATGTAACAAAAGTGCACTCTATTGGAGGAACTCTGATAAGTCAAGCCTTGTATAAATGTTTGATTTCAAACTGGGAGCTGTGATGTCTAAACCAGCAGATCCTCTTTATTGTTTTGAGACCAGAGTTAATTGCTAGATTTCGCATATATAATGTCTTTAATTACTGTGGGTTCCTGACCAGGTGCAAGATCAAAGCAATGCAAATGTAGAGTTTCTGTTCGCCTGGGAAACCTGAGAATTGTTAAGAATGATGTGATCTAAAATGAGTCTGCATGATGTGTTACCAATATAAGGACAGAGAGATTCAGAGCATTTTGCATTTGTCTTCAGATCATCCAGCATTACAAGCACTGTCTTGCTCTATACGTAAGTTTATTTTAGAACTGTGTTTGCTATTATATATTGCTAGAAAATAGGAAAAGTAGACTAGTTGTTTTCTGTACTGATGTCAGAACTTTCCTGCTGTATTATTTTAAGCATTTCTCTGTGATCTCTGAAATCTTGACTAGCACTTTGTAGCAAGGAGTATTGTCTTGTGTTCTTATTTATTATTAAATATGTTTAAACCTTTCAACTGTGACAGTTTTATGTATAGATAATTTAAGCTTTAGAGTACATTGCATGTATATAGTGATACAGTCCAAGCCACCCCAAATAAGCCTTGCTGTTCATCACACTTACCATTTGGATAATAATATTGCATGGTAATAATTGGACACCCTTTGATAAGGACCTTATTAGTAGCTGATATTAGTGGTTGGTTGCAAGTGATACTACCATTTAATCTGGGCAGAAGGGACATAGCTGGAGAACCTGTGCCACCCTTCCACAGGAGTGTCTGAGTGTTTGTATATAACTCATATCTCAAAGTGTGTGCGTGTCCGCTTCTTGGGCAGGGTCACAAAGCACTGGTTGGACAGAGAGAGTGCTGACAGTTTTAGCTTGACCACTAGGTTGAGATTTGGACCCTAGAGCTTTGCCAGTAGGGAGACTTATTGGGGATCTGAAGAGAAAGGGAGAAACCAGCCTCAGACTGACTGTGATCTCTATGTGCTCTTAAGGGAAATTGTACTTTATTGTGTGGGTACTCGTTATTCTTCCCAATGCGGATACCCCTCACTGGTGATAGTGGTGAGGATTGAGGCTCCTTGATTGCTGAATCTGTGCATGGGCCCATATTAATTGTTTGGCAGTGGTGGAATATCCACACCGCATATTAATTGGTTGGCAATTGGCTTGTAGTGGTGTGGATAGTGAATTGCTGTAGCTTGTGTACAGTGATCACTGAAGGTGTTTTTGTACTCTAAATCAGCCATGCAGTAATATTCAGAGTGCAGATCACAATTGTTTTATTTCTATTGTGAGCTTAGTTAGTCAGGGAGAGCAGGCAAGCATTTTAGCAGAGGAGTATGGAAAGCTGACAAGGAGCAAGTTGGCTGAGATGTGCCAGGCTAAAGAAATGATGCAGGGAAACCTAACTAAGGCAGACATGATTGCAGCTCTGGTCACAGCTGCATCAGAAAACAGCAACCATGAGGACAATCAGACTGACCATGTAGATGTACAACACTCAGGGAATGGACAGCTCAGCCTTTGTGCAGAGGACTTAAAAATCCATCTGGTGCTAAAAAGACTTGAGTTGGAGGCCAGGCATTTGGAAATGGAAGCTGTGGAAAAGAGTAGCAGAGGCTGCAGGAAAAGGAGATGCTGACTCTTCACCAGGGTCATGGAGGTAATGGGGGAGGGAGTAACTGGACCCCAAAAGCATGAAAGATCAAAAAATTTCTTCTGCAGTTTGCAGAGGGGGATCATTTTGATAGTTTCATTTATATGTTTGAGAGGGTATGTAAACAGTATGACATTGACCAAAGGCTCTGGTTATGGTTCCTGACCCCCTTACTCCATGGAAAAGCTGTAACTGTGCTGTATAAATTAACTGATCATGGATGTTTTGATTATACTGCTGTTAAAAATTTCTTGTTAGAATTTTTTAAGCTAACACCTGAAACTTATAGGAAAAAGCTTCATGAGCATAGACGCAAGGCAGATGAAAGTGTGTGTGAATATGTTGCTGAACTGAGCACTTATTTTCATAGGTGGGTGAGTGGATGTCAGGTCACCACTTCTGAAGGGCTGGCAGACCTTTTGATGAGGGAACACGTCCGTAGCACTTTGCTTTAGGACATGAGGATCTGGTTAGCTGATAGACAATGTGCTACTAGAGATGAGTTGGGGAAGAAGGGAGACCTATACCTTGCAATCATGGCATCTCTGCACAGGAAAGGGACCCCAAGTACTGCTCATGGATCTAAGGGAACCCATAGTGGGCAGCCCAGACTGCTCCAACTGAATCTGCCAGTAGCAGGGGAAGCCTCTAGTCCAGGAACAAGTCCAGGACCTAGAGTTAAATGTTTTGAATGCAACCAGTTGGGCCATGTGGCATACAGATGCCCATGGAGGCAAGGTGGGGAATGAAAGTTGAGAGAGCCAGTAAGTGGAAAAGACAAAATGCTAACAGTAGGTGGTCTTGAGACAATAGAGGTAGTGAACTACCATCCTGCAGATGTCCTGATAGGGAAGGATTTTGGTGATACAGTACTATGTGTTAATGCAGTTACAGACAGTCAGGCTTCAAGTCAGGCATGTGGCTCTGGTAGCCTGGGGGAGACCCAGACAGACCGCATACTTGCAGCCAGGACTGATGAGGTGGTTACTTCAGGGAGAAAGCTACGTTGTAGCAGTGAGACTGAAGGTGAGCCACAGCTGCTTGTGGGTACTGATGTTCCCTGGGATGGAGTGATGGCAAAGGTAGGTGTGAGTAGAGGTACCCAGGCTGACAGTTAGGGACCACTGTCAGAGGATGCCAGATTTCCTGTGGAAGGGGAGCTAGGAAGGGTTACGAAGAAAGAGTTGAGACAGACTCATCTCTCAGACCCTACATTGCAGGACCTGAGGCAAGTAGCTAGTGAGGCACCTGATTCTCAAGAGAAGGAGGAATCTGCATACTGGGACAAAGGGTAACTGTATAGAGAGTGGACCCCCTGAGGGAGGGCTAGAAGGTGAGAGGGTACAGCAGTTGGTAGTGCCTAGCTCTTACCATCTGGTGCTTCTAGCCATAGCCTATGATATTCTCTTTGCAGGTTATATGGCCATAAAACATACAAAGAGATGTATTATTCAGAACTTCTATTGGCCTGAAATTTTCCAGAGATGTAACCGGGTACTTAAGGACCTGTGAGCAGTGCCAAAATGTAGGCAAGGCAGCATACAAGGTGAGAGCTCCTTTAATGCCTATGCCTGTGATTGAGGAGCCATTTTGGAGGGTAGCTATGGATATTGTGGGGCCTCTGAGTACCCCAAATTACACAAGGAAAAATTACATCCTAGTGGAAATAGATTATGCTAAAAGATACCCTAAGACAGTGGCTTTGTCCTCCATTGAGGTAGAGAAGGTGGCAAGTGCTTTGTTAGAGATTTTCAGCAGGGTAGATTTCCCAAAAGAAATACTGACTGACAGAGGTGCCAATTTCATGTCAGACCTGCTGGCATATCTGTGGAAGTACTGTGGGGTGAAGCACCTGAAGACCACCCCCTACCATCCCGAGACTGATGGTCTTGTTGAGAGGCTAAACTTTACCATCAAGTCCATGCTACAGGCATTTGCAGACCAGTTTAAGAGAGAGTGGGACAAATATTGGCCCCATCTGTTGTTTGCTTGCAGAGAGGTTCACCGGAAATCCACAGGTTTTACACCCTTTGAGTTGCTGTATTGACATAGTGCGACGGGACTTCTAGATTTAATTCATGATGAGTGGGAAGCTGGGTGTGAATCTCACAAGGAGTTTCTTGTGACATATGCCCTAAACCTCAGGACAAGGCTCATGGAACCATGGGCTTGGCCCAGGAGAACCTGACAGAAGCTCAACAACAGAAAAAGATATGTTATGACAGCAATGATCGAGCTAGAGAGTATGCTGTAGGGCAGCAGGTAATGTTCTCATTCCTGTCAGACACAACAAGCTGCTAGCAGCTTGGGAGGGACCCTGCAAGGTGGTAAGAAAGGTAAGTGAAATTAACTACATGGTGGAACTGCTAGGCAGGAGGCAGGGGCACAAGTTGTACCATGTTAACATGATGAAACCTTAAAATGATAGGAAGGCATTTGTGCTGAGTATTTGCAGTAGCTTGCAGGAGGAATCTGAGGGGGATCTGGTAACTGATCTCCACAGTGAGGCTGGGACAGACACCTCAGTAGAAGGGGTAGCAATGTCCCAGCAGCTATCTGCTACCCAAGTTCAAGAAATCTGTGCAGTGTTACAAGAGTTTAGGGACATGTTCACTGGGAAACCAGGGTGCATCCACCTGGTGCAGCACCAGGTGGATACAGGACCCCAAAGGCCTATTAGGCAGGCCCCTTATAAGGTGGCTGAGACAGAGTCAAACAGACTCTAAGGGAGGAGATACAGGAGATGTTGGAACTAGGGGTATTTAAAGAGTCCAACATTCCCTGGGGCTCCCCAGTCATGCTGGTGCCAAGGAAGGATGGCAGCACCAGGTTCTGTGTGGACTACAGGAAATTAAATATTGACACAGAGTCAGATGCTTACAACAAGCCTAGGTCAGATGAGGCCCTTGAGCAGATGGGTGGGGCTAAGTATCTTACAACTATTGATCTTACCAAGTGTTATTGTCAGGTGCTCTTGAGTCCCAGTGCTTGAGAGAAGTCATCCTTTGTGACTCCTTTTGTCTTGTATGAGTTCACAAAGATGACCTTTGAGATGAAAAATACCCCAGCAAATTTCCAGAGGGTAGATCATATCCTAGCAGGAGCAGGAGGTTTGTCCATTGCTTACCTAGATGATATTGCTATCTACAGGCATTCCTGGCAAAAGCTCCTTCAACATGTCAGGGAGATGCTGGGCACACTACAGAGGGCAGGGTTAACCATAAAGCCCAGCAAATGTCAGGTGGGTATGGCAGAGGTCTTCTACCCAGGACATAGAGTGGGGAGTGGTAAGGTCAGGCCAGAACATGCCAAAGTGGAAGCCATTCAGACATGGCCTGCACCTGTTACCAAAAAGCAGGTGAGGGCATTCGTAGGGACAGCAGGTTACTACAGAAAGCTCATCGCCAGTTACAGTACCATAGCTGCTCCCCTCACAGACCTGACAAGGAAAAACTGGCCAGATAAGATAGTGTGGACCCTAGCATGTGAGCAGGGATTCCAGAAGCTTAAAGAAGCATTGGGAGGACCCCTGTGTTGGCCAGTCCAGATTGCAGCAAAGAATTTGTTGTGTATGTAGATGCTTCAAACCATGAGGTGGGGGCTGTATTTAGCCAGATTTCTTCAGACACCCCATGCAAGCTATTGCAAATACACAGCACAAGGGCCTCCCTATCATGGTAAGGTTTCAACATGTTAACATGGTACGACTTGTGCCCCTGCCTCCTGCCTAGCAGTTCTACCATGTAGTTAACATCACTTACCTTTCTTACCACCTTGTAAGGTCCCTCCCAAGCTTCTTACAGCTTGTTGTTTTTGACAGGAATAAGAAAAATTACCTGCTGCCCTACAGAATACCTCTCTTGCCATACATTTTCCTGTTGTTGGGCTTCTGCCAAGTTCTCCTGGGCCAAGCTCATGAGTTCCATTAGCCTTGTCCTGAGGTTTAGGACATATGCCACTAAAGACTCCTTGAGAAATTCACACTCACTTTCCCACTCATTACAAATTAAATCTAGAGGTCCCCTCAACCTATGCCCATACAGCAACTCAAAGGGTGAAAAACCTGTGGTTTCCTGTGGAACCTCTCTGTAAGCAAACAACAGATGGGGCCGATATTTATCCTACTCCCTCTTAAACTTGTCTGCAAATGCCCATAGCATGGACTTGATGGTAGAGTTTAACCTTTCAACAAGACCATTAGTCTGGGGATGGTAATGGGTGGTCTTCAGGTGCTTCATCCCACAGTACTTTCACAGACAAGACAAGACAGCAGGTCTGACATGAAATCGGCACCGCTGTCAGTTAGTATTTCTTTTGGGAAACCTACCCTGTTGAAAAATCTCTAACAAAGCATTTGCCACTTTCTCTGCCTCAATGGAGGGCAAAGCCAGTGCCGCAGGGTATCCTGTAGTATAATCTACTTCCACTAGGATATACTTTTTCCCTGTGGAATTTGGGGTACTCAGAGGCCCCACAATATCCATAGCTACTCTCTGGAATGGCTCCTCAATCACAGGCAAAGACATCAAAGGAGCTCTCTCCTTGTTTTCTGCCTTGCCTATCTTTTTGCACTGCTCCCAGGTCCCGCAGTGCCCGGTTACATCCCTGGAAATTCCAGGCCAATAGAAGTTCTGCATAATGCATCTCTTTGTACATTTTATGCCCATATGATCTACAAAGGGAATATCATGGGCTATGGCTAGAAGTGCCAGATGGTAGGCTCTAGGCACTACCAACTGCTGTACCCTCTCACCTTCTAGCTCTCCCTCAGGGGTCCAGTCTCTATACAGTAAGCCTTTGTCCCCGTATACAGATTCCCCCTTCCCTTGAAAATCAGGTGCCTCACTAGCTACCTACCTCAGGTCTTGCAATGTAGTGTCTGAGAGCTAAGTCTGTCTCAACTCTCTCTTTGTAACCTTTCCCAGCTCCCCTTCCCAGGAAGTCTGGCACCCTCTGACAGTGGTGCCTCACTGTCAGACTGGGTATTACTACTCAACTCTACCTTTGCAGTCATTCCATCCAAGGGAACATTAATACCCACAAGCAGCTGTGGCTCGCCCTCAGTCTCACTGCTACAGCGTAGCTTCCTCCCTGAAGTAACCACCTGACCAGTCCTGGCTGGAAGTAT
Source organism: Protopterus annectens (assembly GCF_019279795.1). Classification (NCBI taxonomy): domain Eukaryota; kingdom Metazoa; phylum Chordata; order Ceratodontiformes; family Protopteridae; genus Protopterus; species Protopterus annectens. Next base: position 708,029,982 of record NC_056731.1, read on the forward strand.
GCAGTCTGTCTGGGTATTCCCCAGGCTACCAGACCCACATACTTGTCTCGAAGCCTGACTGCGTGCAACTGCATTGTCACATAGTACTGCCTCACTAAAATCCTTCCCTATCAGGAGATCTGCAGGATGGTAGTTTACTACCCCTGTTGTCTCAAGCCCACCTACTTTTGGCATTTTGTCTTTCCCACTTACTGGCTCTCTCACCTTTTGTTCCCCACCTTGCCTCTGTGGACAGTTGTATGCCACATGGCCCCACTGGTTGCATTCAAAACATTTATCCCTAGGTCCTGGACATGTACCTGGACTAGTGGCTTCCCCTGCTACTGGCAGATTCTGTTGCAGCAGTGTGGTCTGCCCACAATGAGTTCTTTTAGATCCATGAGCAGTACTTGGGGTCCCATTCCTGTGCAAGGATGCCCTGATTGCTAGGTATAGTTCTCCCCTCTTCTCCAACTCATCTGAAGTAGCACATTGTTTATCAGCTAACCAGATCCGCATATCCTCTTATCAGCTAACCAGATCCGCATATCCTCAGGCAAAGTGCTAAGGGCTTCTTCCCTCACCAAAAGGTCTGCCAGCCCTTCAAAAGTGGTGACCTGACATCCACTCACCCACCTATGAAAATAAGTGCTCAGTTCAGCAACATATTCACACACACTTTCATCTGCCTTGCTTCTATGCTTACGTAACTTTTTCCTATAAGTTTCAGGTATTAGCTTAAAAAAATTCTAACAAGAAATTCTTAACAGCAGTATAATCAAAACATTCATGATCAGTTAATTTAAACAGCACAGTTACAGCTTTACCATGGAGTAAGGGTGTCAGGAACCGTACCCAGACCCTTCAGTCAACATCATACTGTTTACATACCCTCTCAAACATATGAATGAAACTATCAAAATTATCCCCCTCTGTAAACTGCAGAAGAAATTTACTGATCTTTTGTGCTTCTGAGGTCCGGTTACTCCCTTCCCCATTACCTTCATGACTCTGGCGAAGAGTCAGCATCTTCTTTTCATGCTGCCTCTGCATCTCCTTCTCCCCAGCCTCCATTTCCAAATGCTTGGCCTCCAACTTGAGTCTCTTTAGCTCCAGATGGATTTTTAAGTCCTCTACACAAAGGTTGAGCTGTCCATTCCTGGAGTGTTGTACATCTCCACGGCCAGTCTGATCATCCTCCTAGTTGCTGTTTTTTGATGCAGCTGTGATCAAAGCTGCAATCATGTCTTCCTTAGTCAAGTTTCCCTGCACCATTCCTTTAGCCTTGCACATCTCAGCCAACTGGTTCCTTGTCAGCTTTCCATACTCCTCTGCTGACATGCTTGCCTGCTCTCCCTGACTAACTAAGATCACAAAAGAAATAAAACAATTGTGATCTGAACTCTGAGTATTCACTGCATGGCTGATTTAGAGTACAAACACACCTTCAGTGATCACTGTACACAAGCTACAGGGATTCACTATCCACACCACTACAAGCCAATTGCCAACCAATTAATATGTGGTGTGGATATCCCACCGCTGTCAAATAATATGTGATGCCTGTGCACTGGCCCAGCAATCAAGGAGCCTCAGTCCTCACTACTAACACCAGTGAGGGACATCTACATTGGGAAGGACAACAAGTACCCACACAGTAATGTACAATTTCCCTTCATAGTCAGTCTAGTGCTGGTTGCTGTCTTTCTAACAAGGTCCCCAAATAAGACTCCCCAATGGCATAGCTATAGGGTTCAGATCTCAGTGTAGTGGTCAAGCTAAAACCTCCAGAACCCTCTCTGTCCAACCAGTGCTTCGTGTCCCTGCCCAAGTAGCAGACACACACACTTTGAGATATGAGTTATATACAAGCAAAGAGGCACTCCTGGGGAGGGCTGGCACAGGTTCTCCAGCTATGCCCCTTCTGCCCAGACTATACAGTAGTACCACTTGCCACCAACCACTAATATCAGCTACTAATAAGGCCCTTATCAAAGGGTGTCCAGTTATTACTGTGCAATATTATTATCCAAATGGTAAGTGTGATGAACACCAAAGCTTATTTGAGGTGGCTTGGACAGTATCACTATATACATGCAATGTACTCTAGTGCTTATATTATCTTTAAATAAAACAACCATAGTTGAAAGGTTTAAAAATATTTAATAATAAATAATAAGAACACAAGGCAATACTTCTTACTACACAGTGCTAGTCAAGAGTTCAGAGATCACAGAGAAATGCTTAAAATAATATAGTAGAAAAGTTTTGAGATCAATACAGAAAACTAGTCTAATATTTCTATTTTCTAGCTATATCTAAGAGCAAACACAGTTCTAAAATAAACTTACATAAAGAGCAAGACAGTACGGGTGATGTTGGATGTTCTGAAGACAAAAGAAAATGCTCTGAGTCTCCCTGTCTTTAAATTGATAACACATCCTGCTGACTCATTTTAGATTACATCATTCTTAATAATTCTCTGGTTTCCCAGGCTAATGGAAACTCAACATTTACATTGCTTTGATATTGCAACTGGTCAGGAAACCACAGTAATTAAAAACATTATATATATAAAATCTAGCAATTAACTCTGGTCTCAAAACAATAGAAAAAGCTGCTTGTTTAGACATCACGGCTCCGAGTTTGAGATCAAACATTTATACAAGGCTTTCTTCCAGCAGAGTGCACTGTTGTTACATTTTTAACATACAACATTTAACACTGTTTTCTTCCATTTAAGAGAACAAGCCTTTTTCTTATAGTAGTATTTACAAATGACAGAATTATCTACAAACTTCTATCTGCCTAGGCTGGCAGCCTTCACATATTTTCACATTGACAACAGACAAGGGTGGGCATAGACACAAAAGTGAGGGGAACATGGGAGCACTAGAATGGGGGACAGTGCTGGCATATTCTGTAACATCACCCTACCCATGTTGGACCCAGTGGGAGATCAGACCCTATCTTGGGCATGCTCACCACTGGGCCCTAGCTGTTATGATTGTGCCACTATTTTGTTGAGATGTACTTCTGCAAAATGCAACAGAAGTCTTTCTAGAGGGACAATGTGGGTATTGAGGTATCGGTCCACTAACCTCCTGATCACATCAGCTAGGTGCATCCTTTATATAAAGACGTTTTTATCCATGGCAGAACCACCAGTGGTAAACACAGTAATATGATCAGGAAAGGGCCACCAGAGGCTGTATTTGAAGGCCAAGAGCCCCCAGTGTTAAAGGCAGTTCTTGGGAAATGGTCCTGGCAGACTGCTCTTAGGATGTAAGAAGTGCAATGTCACTGTGTGCTGGTGGTCTGTGGCAGGGCCACAGGTATTGCTGTGGGTGCTTCAGTATAAAAATGAAAACTAAATGGAGGGAAACAAAAAAAAAACAGAAACAAATATAATAAATAGGAAGTGTAGAGATAAAAGTGGTGCATGGAGGGGTGCAAGCCTACAATTAAGAAAATTAATGCATAGCAATGAAAAAAACAATATATATATATATATATATATATATATATATATATATATATATATATATATATATATATATATATATATATTACTTTAAGTACAACACTCCAGGTAAAAAATATCATTGAGTGTAACAGATGTGCACTTCAAATGTAAGCACATTTAATGGGACTGAGACAACTTCTTTTCTGCCCCGATTTCTGTAATGTATGAGTTGAAGTATCTTGTACTTCTAAATATTGAATGCAGTCACAACAATTAGACAATAGTTTTGTGAGTTGAACCTGAATAAATCCACTTGGGTCAGTCTTCTACCCTAGTAAACAAATAAAATTGTGTACATAAACAGACCCATAAACCAGTACAGGAAAATGTCAACAACATATCAACTAATCATAAAAAGTGGTAAAACACATGAATATTTGATGATAAAATCAGTTAATCCATATTTTGATATTGAGAAACAATGATCTAGTTACACAGACACACACACACACACACACACACACACACACACACACACACACACACACTGCACATTATCACATTCCTTCATTTGTAAATATGTAAATACATTGCAAAAATACACATGACATAAAACTTTAAATTTATAAGTTGAATTCAGAAATATATTCATGCGAATTGAAAATAAATGGTGAGTTTGTTGAAGACAAATAAAGAAGAAATATTTAACTCTTGAAATGTAATGAGTCATAAAATGCACTTGTTAAATGCCTTGGCCTTTGACTGACTAGGATGCTCTTTATTCCCTCTTGAAGCAGATAACAAGTAACTTACAATTCCATGAAGGAAGCAGATTTAGTAACATGCTTTGTAACAGCTGAAGTTAAGTATTGATGAGTAAGTTACACGTCTCGTCATTTTCCTATTTTTTTACTTAGAAATATCTTGCTGTCAAGTAGAGCTGACACAATTTCCTTTCATGACAAGTAGACTTTTAATTTCCTTCTGTGTTCCTTTATTTAATACATTGTTCATTTAACAGTTAAAGCTAAACTTAGTACTAAACAAGGCAGTTACATTAATAATCGTTGTGCTCCTTAAGCCCAGTCTGAAGTTAAACACTTTATAATTTGTCACATGGAAAATGAACACAGCATCAACATAATGTTTTAACATATTTGTTAACCTGCTTACTTGATGTATACAAATGCATTTAACATTTTAGCCCTTTTAATTAAAAAAGGTTGAAATTTTCTCATAGATGATGTATGCATTGCTCCAGCGAATAGCTGCACAGATGGACTTTGCTTGCTGAATGTCTGCAGCTGAGCAACTCTTTATTTAAGTCCTCAGTTTAATAGCTTGCAGCATCTCTAAAGGTTCCTTGATTAATTGGGGTGAACTTCCCTCTATAACAGGGTCAGCACTCACAAGCTTTCATTATTTTCTTCATTTGCATCAATTAGAATTAGGGTTTGCCTCTGGCTACTCCTGACTTCTAAAAAGCACTTACATTTCACTTGCACTGGATGTCTATATATAGCACAGAAAGGTCTGTAACATATTTATTAATATATTTTCTTCTTTTAGTGTTTGCTTTAACAGGATTTACATTTGGTAGGTTACTAAAGGAAATCATTACCATATTCCATTCCAAGAAATTGTACATTCTGAAGCATGTGCCATTTGCGAGATAGATTACATCAATTAGCTGCTTGGATAAGTCTACTTCAAAATATAACACTAGAAGTACAAAGTATGTGTTATGACAATGATTATATTTAAGCATTTTTTAATATTCCAGATTTATGTGCTAAGCAAGTACTTTTCTTTCTTCAGAATGTGTAAGTTACACTGTTTGTGTATAAATATTTATGACTTATAAATCTTTATAATGTCCAATGTATCAGGCAATATCCTGGTAAAACATTTGTCATTCAAAATGATCATTCAAACAAATCAAAAAGGGCTTTACCAATTCCAAATCAGCATAGAAATTCTGAGTGCAAAGGGTTTAAAGCTGGAAAAAATCAAATGATTTTCTCTTTTAAAATAATATTTATGGGTCCATTTTCTTTCTGAATCATGGCGTGTTCTTGTAAATATTATACGTTTCTGTCAATGACTTCACATAGTGGGCAAGTCCTTATGCATTAACAAATTTGAAAAGAAAATGTCACTTAGTGCAGATAAACGAGAACAGTTATGAGTAAAACATTAACATCCACTCTTAAGCTACTCAAATCCAACTTAGGCTACCAGTTTTTACAAATATTCTACAAATAACACAAAAATAAATCGTCCACAACAACTGAAAAAAAGTAGAAACTTAACATGTATGGTGTTCATGACATTCTAAGATTGTCACAAATAACATGCATTTTGTGGGCAATAAACAATACATGTCTTGAATGGAAAGTAGCTAGCAACACTTGCTATCCAGGTTAATTTCTAATATAAGGTGTAGACCAATAAAATAAAAAAGATAGCCGTGTCGTAATATCCAAAATGCTAATAACAACCTTTGGAAAACAGTGTGTGAAATCCTTAAAAGAATTAAGACATATACCTTTCTCTACCACAAAAAGAACATGAACTTGAGTTACTGGACTTGTTGAAAAATTTTAAAAGAGCTTTCCACTGGCAACTACCTTATCTATTATAACCCCAAAATTATGCATTACACTTTGAAAATTAATACCAAATATAGACTCACCTATTTCACAAAGCAAAATTATTTCTCTTTTATTAAAATACGGCTAAACAACTGCCCTCAATCAAGCATTCATGCACTGCCAATCTTCATATTCACATATTTTAAAATATATTTATCAGTTTTGGGAGCATCTGTTTTACATTTAATTTAATTTTCATTTGTACTATTCATGTTAAAGTTCCAAGAGACCTTTGCAAAAGTGAAGAATTATAGTATGCTTTTTATTTTTTCATTTTAGTTTCCCTGGATATTCATTTTTTTTTTTTTTGTATAATAACGCCCTCAAAATAATGTGATGGTTGTTCTTGGGCAGTAATTTACAAACAACTAACTATAAAGCATTATGGAAAACTAACAGAAATTTACTGTTTATAGGAACTTCTTAGATACATTATGGTTTCTCTTCTATATCACTATGTGCAAATTTTTAATCCAAGGTGTTCTAACTGCAAGAACTAGTTGGCAACTTGTTTGTCTCAGAAGTAAAAAAAACAACAACTACTAGTGAAACATTTATGTAGGAATAATATAACCTATACATTTATTTAAGTATTGAAGCATTTTGAGTTCAACCTTTCCTGATGTCATGGCATAGATTTTTATCTTTGAGAAAAACTATTCCTGGGATTGTTCCATATCACCAAAATAAAATTCAAAAACAATGTACATTTGCTTTAAAAATTGTATCATTTGGCATAGTACATAGTAATGATGTTATATAGCCAACTCCAAAGGCTTGTAGCTTACATTTGCTAAAGAAACTGAACAGTAAATATTAATGATGTCAGCTTAGTACTTATCTAGTCATTCCAATTTCATAAAAACCTTTGTTCTTCTCTTTGGAAAATGTACAGGATGCATGGTAATCACTCACCCTAAAGTCTGCATTCTGTAGAGTAACCCTAACCTTTCTCTGCTTTATAAAGTTATGGAAAAAAACTCTACCTCTTTACGTCATGTCACTTATCTTTATGATTAAGATTTTTTGCCCAGACAATCAGCATGGTTATTACCCAACCTTCAGTGCTCTAGAAGCTTACATAATAAATTAGATAGCAAATTGTAATGTAAGATATACAATTTAAAAATATATATTCAATGACTATGTTTACATACATGAATAAAACATTGTATTGTATTCATTATTCCTTATAATTTGACTTTTAAAGAAACACCAGCAAGTGGTTCAGCAACTAATTGACAAATACGACTTGTGATAAAAAAAATTATAACATCTGTAGGCAAAGCACTGGCTCAATTGGGGAAAACAAAATTTTTATGTTGTACTTCTCCACTTTACCATTTCATCCAGAAATATAATGTCTGACATGTCCAATCTGTCTGCTATCTCTTGTGCTGACAATTTAGTCATGAAAAACTCTTTAATATCCACAGCAATGAACACAAAATATTCAGTCTAGTTAGAACCATAATACCAAATTGTTCCCTAGCAATCAATAAACAACCATTAATTTAGGCAAAACTTATATTTTTGGTAATCGTAAGGCTGAGAATCATTTCCAAGTCCTAAGAGTAAATGAAATTCTTGTATTTTTTTTCTGAAACATTTCTCAAAGTACTTAGAAGGTCATCACACCCATCCCATTCTTACTTTGCTCATGCTTCCTATGGGACTAGTAAAATAAGCCCAACATTTTACAGCATTCTACTACCTAATGGGATTTATTACCCTCAAGCTCAGGCCACAGTGGCAAAATATCCTTTTCAATGGTGTAAAATATTTAATGTCAATCTTATTTCTAAGTGAGTGAAAAAATTAAACTAAACCCTTCTCTAGATAAAATATGTCGGTATGATACTCTCTCAGATGCTTATTAACATTATTACCTCTCTATAAGCAAATGTTACGTACTCTTGTCAGTCATGCAGTGACATGGTTGATATGGTTTCTTTTTCAGGAAACATTGTTCATAGACCATCACATTCCCTTTGCTCTAATTAACACACAGTATTTCTACAGATCTCAAAAAAATGGAGCTATCACTTTTGTTTTTCAAGATTTAAAAAAAAAATAATAGAGGTGATCCAGACATTATTGCAATAGGCCCATTGCAATGGCATTGTAAGCTACCAGTTAGGTGATATTCATAGTACCAATGTCTTCAAATATCTTCAAGGATTAAGTAAAATTTGCATGTACACTTACTTATACCTCCTACTTCATGCCTTAACTCATATCTTAATTCTCTGCCTAGACATTGTACATGCATTTGTATTTTACATATTATCGCTTCAAAGCAATACTACTGAATGACACATTTCTTCTTTTTCACATCTTTATGTCATGTAGAAGTTTCCTACAAATGTTACTATTGCTGTGAAGTAAACAGATATTTTAATGATTACTTATAGACCTCTCTACCCCTACAATGTAGTGCATGGTATACTTTGGAACATATTTAAATTATTAAGGTGACAGATTTATTGTTTTAGCCAGGGCTATTTCTTTGAAGATGCCCTTAAACACCTCATTTACGCTGGTATCATATGGAGAAATAAGTGAATGTCGACAGCTTAAATAATCATTAATGCATAAAAAATTGCTAAATTTAATGTTATAAAGACAATAAAGAGAAAACAAATTGCTAAAATTCAGTTATAAAATATGTGTTTTACAATTGCCTTAACTTCATTTAGCTTTTGTGCTAGGTCAGATGGCTGCTTTATATTTGTATGATAGACGAAAAACTGTGTTAAATTCCATAACATTCCTAACTGAAAATTCCCACTGAATGGCGCACAGCAACAGTTATCCCACTCCACAAAGGGAGAGCCACCACTGATCCCGGGAACTATTAGCCTGACGAGCCTGTTCTGCAAAGCCATGGAACGTATCATCATGGAACTCATAAACAAAGACATTGGTAACCTCCAAACTCTGGATCCCACCCAGTTCGGGTTTGTGAAAGGCAGATCATGCCTCCTGAACCTGATTGACTTCTTTGAGGCAGTCACCAAAGCCGTAGATGAGGGTAAAGTGGTTCACACAGCCTATCTTGACCTCGCCAAGGCTTTCAACACCATCCCCCATTCTGGAATTATAGGTAAACTCAATAAACTAGGCATAAATCCCTACGTCACAAGATGGGTTGCCAACTGGCTCACTGACAGAACCCACACTGTAAAACTTGCAGACTCCAAATCTGACCTCAAACCAGTGACAAGTGGATTACCACAGGGTTCCATCCTGGGACAGCGCCTGTTTGGTATCTACTTCTCTGAAGTACAGGCTAACACAGAAGGCCTCTGGCTAATGAAGTTCGCAGAAGACTGCAAACTAGGAGCCATAGTCAAGTCTCCAAATGATGTGAACATCCTACAGAAGGGCATCTCTGAGACAGATGCCTGGTGTCAGAGCCATGGCCTCAAGCTCAATGCCAAAAAGTGCAGTGTCATCCCCTTTGGTAAAAACTCTGTACCCATGAACTACCACATAGGCAGCAATCTACTTAACACCGAATGCGTGATAAGAAACCTTGGGACCCAGGTGGACAGTAGTCTCTCCTTTGATAGTCACATCGCCACAGTAGTCAGGAAGTCCTTCTACGTGGCACATCTCATCATAAAAGGGTTCTCATCCAGGAAAAAAGAGGTCATCGTTACCCTCTACTCATCACTTATTAGACCCATTATAGAGTACAACGCCCCTTTTGGAATGTACCTCACAAGACATCTGCAGCAGCTGGAAAGGCCACAGAAGTACCTCACAAAGAGCATTACTGGACCCAAACAAATGCCCTACACTGACCGCCTCAAAAAACTCCAGCTTTACTCCGTAGCATATCACCTACTCAGAGGTGATCTCTGCCTAACATATAAAGCTATATCAATCCCAGAGCTGTTGGACATGCTACACCTAAAGAAATCCCAATCCCTCCGAGCTATATGCTCTAGGGACCTAAACCTTGTCACCACAATAAACAGGACATGCTGGAGGGATAGATTCCTATCCCAGAGACTTTCCATACTCTGGAACAGGCTACCCATCTATGTCAAGCAAAGTTCTTCATTAGCACTCTTCAAGAAAAATCTTGATGAGTGGATGGGAAATAGGAAATACACTTCGGGGATCACTTCTGTGTCTCTCATCGACAGTGGCACAGGAAAATAACTTTCTTGGGTGGCGTAAGCCAGGGAACCTTGTTGGCTAGGCTTGCATAGGCCCTTGGGCCAATAGCCTAGTACCTACCTATGAACCTATAATGAGAATTGCCCCCCAAAAATCAAAAGCCATGTTTTACAAGGCAAGCTACACATCTCCCTCAACGCTTATGTATTCGCATTCTGAAGACATACCACCGTGAATAAAGTGAATAAACCTTTACATACTCCTAAAATGTTGTTAAGAATATAATAGTGATCTAATCTTCATAATCATTAGGGTAACTCAGGCTTGAAGTATAAAGATTATTTTCAATGTGTACAAGATCCTCAATGAAGGGAATAAAATAACAAATAACCATAGTCACATCAAATGAACACCATTATTTATTTTTAACACTCTGTATCTCTTTTCATGTGCTCAGTCTGTAAGTTAGTTTTTGCTGTGCTGTGTAATTGAAGTGACTTAGATTATTCACACTTTGCTTGGGGATACTAGAAGGTCTCATTTAAATCCATGTAGGATACCTCTGACATGTAATGCTAATCATCTCATAAAAAGATAATCACTGACTTTTCTTGAATTGCTGTCCTTCTTGGAAACCATGCTTGTTCTGATACAATTATTAAATTTAATGAATATGACAAAAACAAAATTCTGTGGGATACTAACTGCTGAAATGTGAACATATAAAGGAGATAAAACCTTTTTACATAGATGTGTCCTAAAACTCTCTTAATTGACAATGATCTTTATATTCCAAAAGGAAGGTATTTGATGGTTAAGTTTGTCTTAAGCTCACTCTTTCTGACATGCAAAATATAATTATTTTTGATTCCTTACTTTGCATATGCTTAGCATCATGTTATGGAATGAAAGACTCATGGGGGGTTACAAGGCATGTAAGTCAAACGACCATATGATCTTTGCCTATCCCTATCATTAAGATATACCTTCCACTGCGAAGAGAGCAAAACATGTTGGCCAGGAACTTGCAGACAGTCATTCAGTCATCAAGGTTCTTCTTGTAAAAATGTGAAGGTGTTACTCTGTTTGGCTTGTAAAGGCAATTTCTCCTAGAGATGGAGTAATCCTATGTTAATGATTTTGTCCCTTCAATGTTTTAATATGTATGCATTGTTGGAGGTTTAGCCCCTAAGATTTACTGCTTGTGGAGATCTTGGTATTATGTAGTTATAAGAGATCCAGAATGGCATGGTCTTTTCAACCATGGAGTGCAAGGCATAAATCTCCTTGTAGGAGACTGTAAGGCACAGAGTACATGGGATGTGCTTGATGTCTTTCTTGGCAGCTAAGGATTTTTTACAATAGTAGCCTGTTTACTTCTGAATCTGTGGGGCTATCTAATTGTGCAATATAGCTGGCTTGTTACATGGTGAAATGTGAATTATTGAACTGTTCTCCATGTTGGGACTAATTAGGACTGAGTACAGAGGGAACATAACTTATTTTGACCTTAATGAGATGATGTTTAGAAATTGTTTAGTTTAGATAAAAGGATTCTTAACAATGTTTGCTACATGGTGGTCAAAGGAGATGGAGTTATCATCCCAGGAGATAAGTTTCTAGACTATGTTGCTCTTTTGGAGTGGGACATTTGGTATACCATAATTTGTAGATAAGGAATGTTTACAAAACATGAAATAATTGCTCTTTTTACAGTTATTTCTGCGACTGCTTATAACAAATCACTAAAACTGAGCAAACACAACTTACCCTTTACAAAACCAAACTACTGTGGGCCCAATTATATGAAGTTATGTAATCTGTAGTTTATGAAGTCAGAGATAATATGTCCCATAGCCTTATAAATTAAGTTAGTTAGGCTGATGGGTCAATAGCTATCGTGGTTTATGTTATATATCCGTTTGATCATTACAATAGCTGCTTTTCATACCAAACAGACATACCCTGTGGCTATGTTTAACTTAAAAAAGCTCAGGAAGGCTTCAGTGAATGCATGTTTCCTGATATTTATTAGAGTTCCATATAAATTGACATGGTTTTGTTTTTGATAGCACAGTCAGGACTTGATCCGTGATGATCTTCATCATGTGGGACATAGAGATCTGTGGGATTTCACTGATTTCTGGAGTAAAGTTAGTTCATTTGCCTGTAAGTAAGTTAGGTACTTCTTTAGAGTCAGCATGGGCAATACTATTTAGCATTCATTCAGAACATTGCAGAGTGCTAGTTCTAACATTTCTAATAGAATAAAGAGGGATTAGTATTTATCTTTGGATTCTAATGCTAGTTTTTATTTGAGTTTAACTTTCACCTGTAGGCATCTTTCTCTTTGCTATAGAACTCTACACGTTTTTTTTTTGTTTTGTTTTTTGCTTATGAGTTTATTTATACTGGTGGACCACCAAGGTGGTACATTTTCAAATCTTCCATTAGAGTTGGTTCTAATGAGCAATGCTAGGATGGGTGGAAGCAGAACATAGATGCACAAGTAATATTAGGCCTGGTAACATTGCAATTAAACATATGAAAGCTCATCACAAAATTTAAGTATGTTTGTATGTTTGAAGTCATTAAGGTGCAGTGGTCACTTTCAGAAGCATTTTTAGTCATTTTCCATTGTGTGCATTAGGTTAAAGTCACAAGTCATTTGTAAAAAAATGATAAGACTATATATATATATATATATATATATATATATATATATATATATATATATATATATATATATGGGTCTACTTCAGAATGTCGACCGTTCAGAATGACGACTTTCATATGGCTGACACCATATGATCGACATTCCGAAAGACTGACAGCACCATTTACCTACCTGTAAACACAGTAAAACTGTGTTATGCAGGGTGGCAAGCCCTGCTGCACCCCCCACCCCTGCTACTTAAATATTCTCACTCCGAGATTGCACTACATTGTAGGATAGGGGAATCTCCCAGTCCCGCACTGTAGTGAGATCTCCTCTATCATTTGTTGGCCTTTCAAACGTTCGCTCATATGGTGTTGGCCATATGAGTTTCGAACATTTGAAAGTTCGAACAAATGAAGGACTCCCATATATATATATATATATATATATATATATATATATAGATATATATATTTTTTTTTTAAGTTGTTAATTTTGCTGTTTAGTTAGCTTTTTTTCTTTATTCCCACAAAATGATGTTATGGTAGGCAGTGAGCAGCGTTTTACGCAAAACTGCAGCGCACTAATGGGTAAGCAAGACAACTCCCCTATAGAGGATCTTATAAGGAGGATGTATTATGTTGAGTTATTTTTCAGTGTGATGTATTCTACCTGCAAGAACTAGTCATCAACTTGTATTTCTAGGAAATAAGAAACTACTGTTGCTGTATTTAGCATGGAAACGCAGTAAATTATACATTAAATTAAGTTGTCAGGCACTGTGTGTTCACTCTTTCATAATATCAAGGCAGAGATTTTGAGGTCTGAGAAAAGTTCAGGAGGCAAACCTTACAGCAAAATAAAATGCAAAAATAAATACTCTAGTTGTACCACAAAATGTATAATTTGGTATATGTTATGGAGGTTATGTCCAACTCCAAATTTTATTATTTGCTCCTGATTCAATAAGTGACCAATACACCTTAAAGCTGGAGTAATATCTTTATAATGAAACAAAGTCTTTGTTATGACACAGCTAAAGTGCAGGAAAGCTTCAGGGTCAGGCAAATTATTATTAAGACATCTGTCATTAAAATGAGCAACCTTGCTATGGGCATGTCAACTTCCATATGGATTTAGTTTTCTAAATCTTTATATTCTCACTTTATTTGGCTGAATGATACATAGAGTAGAATGCAACACAAGCTTTAGCGTTCAGATGAGGAAAAGTGGACATGTTTACAGTAAAGTTTTTTTTGTTACTGTTAAAGTTAACTATATAACATGATTTAAACTTAATGTTATATTTGGAAAACCACCACATCTCCTAATAAGAAATATACATTTCAACACAATATCAGCAAAGGATCAGAGGATGTGTCTTCTTCTTTTCCCATGCCAACAGCACAGGCACTATGCAATTACAGCACCCGTGATTACCTGTAGGCTAGATGCCACGAGGAGATCTTTCACTTTCACCACCAATAAAGGAATTCACCAGCTGTGCACTGGCAGCCCTACTATGATCACACAATAGGGTATTTTAACATCTGTGCTGGCAAGACAGAAATGTTTCTACTACTACTACTGTGTTTGGTGGACATGGGCATTGCAACATTTCTGGTCAGCTTTAGGGAGTGAATATCAGTATATGAAGCCTCCATTAATGTCTGTGGTGAAGCTATTGCAGGTAGTGTCCTGGACACCATGGACATGCCATATACACGGGTCAGTTTGTATGCAGATATTCTCTCTCTCTCAGGTCTATAATGTAGGCTGCTGTATTGCCACAGCATTAAACTGTATTTTTGTCTGTGGTCATACTGCCTGTGTCATTGGTTGACAACACAACACATCAGGGTAATGCCAGTATGCCACCACATTGTGCTTTTGAGCAACAAAAAGAAGTCAGTATGCTACCACTCCTGCTGCACAAAATGTCATTGCAATGTATGTGTGACAAAAAAAACTGCCCCAAAACAGAATTATAGCACCTGCACACTGTCATACTGAAGATCTAGGGCCCCATTAGTTGTTCATCCCCCAGCCACAGTTTCTGGCACTTTACAATGTCATAGCTGCCATGGGAGTGTCATGACTGGACTGACAGTTATGTGCTGAAGCACATGAGCATCTCTGTTTGACTGTTGCCACTCTGAGAAAAGGAGTTCTGCTGCTCCAAACTGGATCCTTTACTACAGGGATGAATCTCAACCTGCATCACACAGCTAATCCTTGGATAACTCACCAATATGCCCATGACAGCACCAATAGCAGAGAGAAATACTACCCCCTACACACACACACACACACACACACACACACACACACACACACACACACACACACACACACACACACACACACACACACACACACACATACACACATGTCCAGCTTCAACTTTTTCTATGTCTTAACCAGATGGAGCCTCATCAAAATCATTACTGGTGGTGGGCCTAGTATTAGTATCCATGGCACATGGACTGATTGCATCCTATGCTCAGTAGCTGTGGAAAGGCCACTTCATTGTGGTCAATGTCACTGGTCCCCATGATGTAGATACTAGCCATAAAGTCAGTGGAGAGCTCCCCAACTTCTGTGACAAAAATATGTGTCAAAATGATAAACTTCATTATTTTGGAAAGAAAAGGGGAATGTTTAACATACCATGCTATGGTGATGTAGAAGCCACATTAAATCTTTGTCCAGGAACAGAAATGGCTCTTGCTACCATCAGTGCTGGGCACAGATATATATGGAATAGCCCTAGATTCAGCAGTATGTATATTGCAGCACTCCATACATATAATCAAATGTATAATGTGTCGCTCAATATGTCTGCTCAAGAATTCTAGACAACAGTAACAACAATAATAATGGGAGTATAAAGGCTCATGATTAGGGACGTTTTTTTAAAATATTGCTCTGATTCACTTAAAAAGTTAATAAAACATCAAGTTTGCATCAAAATGCATATTCTGAACAATAAAAAGTACTGCTCTTGTACTAACACTGACACATTGGACGTGCACACAGACCAACGGCTATCATATATGTACAGCATCTGTGTCATCCTTACCTCCTGCAAAGGGGACACCAACCTCCATCCCTCCCTTGAAACCTGCCAAAGAATCCTTCGGAACCACGATCAGCAACAATTCCTCCACATCTGTGAGGTACCTGTCCATTGTGAGGTGGTATTCTTTGGTTTGAGTAACTTTTAGATCTATGGCCCACTTCTTGACATGGCCTCTCATGTAGAACACCCTCTTGTGATATTCTTTACTAAATTGCCTGTAGCCATCTACAGAAATTACATCTGCTATTATCTCAACACTCCTTGACTGCATCTCTTCCTAGTTGACCCCATGCCATAGCAGGACAGCTGCCTCAAAGATTAAAGAAGGACATTGGTCTCCACGGGGGGGAGTGAACTTTCATTTCTTCTTCTTCCTGACAGCTACTACACAGAAAATGTGATAAAGTAATAAAGTAATAACAGACGTGTGCAACAACTCATGAGCTGGCATAATTTAGATTTGGTATTCCAGATGGCTATAAGAGTGACTGACTTGGCGTTGGAATCTGTTACTTAGCACGATCATTCAATTATTCAGTTCTTGGTTGATCAACTGCACCCTAAGCCACCTGGCACTGGCCACATCTAGTACAGATACATTAGCTCAGTTACCCCAGAGCTCTCTATTGCTGTTCTTTTGGACCTTCATTGTGACTGAAGTGCACAATCTTGATGGAATTGTCAGGGATTGAAATCTAGCACTCACATCCGATCTCAACCAGCTGGCCCCAAGCTATGTATATTCTGCACAACTGGGGCCACAGGAACCTTGGATTGATCATAGATTCTGTGATCTCAGGAGATGGCAACATTATGACCAGCAAGAGGGCAAACTGCATTGTAATCTTATTTGTCAGAGTATTAGGCAAAGATCAACTGCAAGAAGTTTCAATATATGCGTTATTAGATCTGTGGTTCGGCAATTGTCCAGCAGTTTTGTTCTGCATGCTGGGAAATTTCTTCAGCCTAGATTGACTCACACAATTGAAAAGTTTTATCCTTAAAAAGTATGCAAGCTTGTTGGTAGGTACCTTGCTGCTAAAATTGTCCTCATCAGGTCAGTGATGCCACAATTTTTTTCATCTGGCCTCATTATGTATCAGCAGATGTTGAGGCCCCCCTCCCCCCCAGGTTGGTGTAAGTTTGACATCTCCAACTAAGATGATTTTATCTCCTTGATTTGCAGCATGTGTACTAATACTTGCAGCTTTGGCCAATGTGCCTCTAAGCTTCCCCTGCCTTCTTCACCCTTAGGGGCCACCTCTGTTAACCTCCATCCTTTTAAATTGCAAATGGCTTACTTTTGCGAATAATATTTCCCATCTTCTGAGTCTTGCATTTAAAGTGTAAATAGTCTTTGTTTTGTAAGTAATATTTCTCCTGCTTTCTGTCCTTTCAACTCATTGCTGCTTCTCTACTTCCATTGTCTATATAATTCAGTCCTTCTCTAAGAACTGCCTTCTTAAACTCATATTTCACTTATTTCTTTTAATGGATTGCCTCTAATGTCCAATGACATTTGCCATACAATGTGTACTGCATAGCTGCATAGCTGTTTTCAATGCGTATTTTTTTTTTGTGAATGATTGCTATTACTTTTTGTTGAACTTTTATTATTGTTTTTAATACTTTTTGACTATTGTCTATGCCTTATTATACAACAACCCCCCATTAATATTCCAAAACGTGCATGCTGATTGGTCAGCGTGCACATTGTAAATCAGACTTATACTAATGGAAAAAGGTCCGGTCGCCCGGACTTTTTCCATTAGTATAAGTCTTTTTTTTACAGCAACAGAGAATGCAAGATCCCCGTTGCTGTTTAGACACTGTCTTGCTATGTTAAAGGAGTTTAACATAGCGAGACAGCTTTAAAAAAAGTAACGGAGATCTTCCTTTCTCCGTTGCTTTTTTTAAAGCTGTCTCGCTATGTTAAACTCCTTTAACATAGCGAGACAGTTTGTAAAAAGCAATGGAGGTCTTGCTTTCTCCGTTGCTTCCACCCACAGCTCTGATGTACTGCATAAGCATATGCATGCGCAGTACATCAGAACTGCCACAGAGTAACAGACAGCTGCGGAATGGCAGCAAGAAGGCATTATACAATGCCACTATTTAAGAAAAGTAAGTATTTTTTCTTAAATAATGCCATTGTATAATAGCAATAACCCACTTTTGGGTGTGGGTAATGCTGGATTTACCCACGGTTGTCTTTGTTTGGCCACTTGGGCTTCGCCCTCATGACCAAACCACACCAACCTTGGGTAAATCCAGCATTACCCACACCTAGACGTGGGTTATTACTGTAATCTTTCATTGATTGCATAGTGCTTTTTGATGAGCTTTTCTCACAGCTGCCCTTCTGAAAAAAAATTGTCTGCCTAGTCTGACTTTCTCAATAAACTAATGCAAATAAATAATAAATATGCTTTCCACACTGTTACCTTTTCTCCTGAGTATATTTTTTTATTTCAGCTAATAATGGTCTTGGTTATTGACAAGTTGTTTGCTGGCATCTCTACGTACAAATGTATTGATTTTGAAGATTCTGCTTTGGCTGCTTGTTAAGCTGCACATATTATACAAGGTTCTTGTGTTAGCATACCTGGTTCTGCATGGCATGGATCCCCCCAATTCTGTGAGCTTTTGTTCTCATACAAATTGACCTCATCCCTGTGGTCTACCTTTCAGGGAAAGTTGGTAGTTCCTCCATTTCACTTGAAGTCCTTGGTTATCTGGGCCCCAATCTGTGTAATCTGATTCATCTTTGACCGGGGAAGTCCCCAGCTTTTGTTAGTTTCAAGCATGTGTTGAAAACTTACCTTTTTGAGTTGTCTTTTATTTGACCTATTTCACCATGTGCTTCCAATCTGCAAACTTCAAGGGTTCTGTAATGAACCTTTGACTTGGTCTATAACGAGCATTTCATTTTGTAAGTGTATCTTGTTGTTTTATTTGAGTTAACATTTCTCATTTTGATATGTTTCTACAGTGTCATTTTATCCTTTTTTACCTTTATTTCCTTTGCTTTATTATGTTTGAATTAATATTCGATAGCTATTATTGTCACATCACTTATACAGTGCTTGGATACAGGCTCTTAAATTAAATTGAAAGCTGAAGATGGTGTACATCATGCATACTAATGCATAATATGATACAAATCACTTACTGTTATAGCAAAGACCAGTATGAATAATGAAAAACAAAAACTTTGCTCTGTATCCAAACAACCTCAATGTCAACCATTAGGTTTCAATGCATAAAATGTATACAAATTGTACTTAAATACAATATGGTATGCATGCATACACAACTTCCCATGGTAAACAAAATGTATAAGAATCATCAAATTAGAACACTCACTATGCATTTGCTACTTTGCTCCAGACTATCATTGACTAAATTGCACACCACCACACGCAACTGCACTGTGTATAGAAATCTTTCTGCTATGGTACAGTCACGCATTGTTTGTGCATCCATATGCTGAAATATACATGACAGCAAGACGAGGCATATGTGAAAGCTAATGTTGACATGCTGCTATATATTCACACTTGTTCCATATTCCACACCAGTAACCAGTATGAGTGTTAGAGCATTAATTTGTGAAGAAAAGATAGAAGGGCTGTTTTGGAATTTGCTATCCCAGTTTATAACTTTCTGTTCAGTGATGAGCTTCTACCAGTCCCTTCAATGCAGACAATGGACCTAGATGGTGGAAACTTGGTTATGCAAGGTTTTCCTACAGCTGGCTATCACTGATACACGTGTGCTCACTAGCTGTGCACATGTGCAACATCTGGCATGCTTCAATGTTATTTTTATTGAATGGCGGCACTACGTTGGCATCAAAATGCAGCTGTAGTTCCATAAGCTTCTACTGGTTATGTTAGTGTCACTGTGCTTTAGTGTGTGTGTGGGAGTATGTATGTGTGTGTGTGTGTGTGTGTGTGTGTGTGTGTGTGTGTGTGTGTGTGTGTGTGTGTGTGTGTGTGTGTTTTCGTGCCTGTGTGTGTGTGTGTGTGTGTGTGAAAAATTGCGTGTGTGTGTGCGTGTGTGTGTATGCTTATCATATCTACACACACACACACACACACACACACACACACACACACACACACACACACACACACACACACACACACACACACACACACACACACACACAAACACACACACACACACACACACACACACACACACACACACACACACATACACACACACACACACACACACACACACACACACACATACAGACATACATACATAGCTATACATGAGTTTTTAAACATGGGATTGAGTTAAGGACTAAGGATGTACCATAACCACAATGGACCTGTGTGGCGCTTCATATACAATGGTAAGGATATTATAACTTATCAAAAAATAGGGTGGGACTCAATGAAAATGGTGTTTGCAGTTACTTTTATATACCAGTGCAGACAAATTGTACTGCCTTGCATCTTTTATTGGCATGCAAAAATGCTCCACTGCTGTTCTGCAAAACACATCAGGATGCAGAAAAATGCAGCAGGATGGCAGTCCCTTTAAGATGCCATACAAATAGGTGCCTGCCATGCAGTCTGGTCCATTTTTTTAATTGTTGTGGCAGGTGAAGGACCTCCCTGCCAGTATGAAAACCACCATATAGGTGATGTTGTATACTATGTGGGTGATGTGTCATGATATCTGGCACATGCTAGACATCCTGGTGGTATCATTAATGTACAATAACACAATTTCATACACTCAAATGGCACCATGCAATTCTGCCAACATTTATTTTCATTTTTGTCTATTGAACAATACCACTTTGATATACTACATATTTGTGTGCATTGAATGGCAGCACTTTGATATTGTACATTGGTATTTTTGTAGTTTGTAGTAGCAAACTCTGAGCATCATGAAGGATTATAAAAACACTAAGCTTTTTTCATGAGGCTGTACAGCTATTTCATATAAGAGGAAGCCCACTTCTTGTCAGTTTTTAGCAGTGAGGGTGATGTTTTTCCACACTGAAATTGGTTTGCTAGCTATATTACTGGTCTTATTTCAAATTGTAAAAGCAAGAATGTATTTAGCTATACTTGCAGATCATTCGCTGCTATAGTTTTATTGATATTTGCAACATATGGGAATCTGTATACTTTAAAATGTGTATGTCTATTAAAAAATACACATATTTATTTGGTAGTGACATTCTTATTTTGGATTACTGTTACTTTTTCAACAGTCTGAATTCACTGCATGACACCAGCTCATTATCAGTACACATATGAGCAGCTTTGCTACACATTTCATCATCACTGCAGGGCTGGCAAGTGCTGACTATCACAGGCCCCATACAGCATATGTCATGGCACTTTGGAGAGGCCCTTCTACAATGCCACGAGTGTGAGTTACTGTAGCAGTGTCAGACTACACTGCCTGTTATACAACCCCTCCATCCATGGTGCTGCAAAATGGTGGAGGAGTGACCACTTCTGAGGCATGCATGGCAGGACAGGCTGTAGTCATACATATATATATATATATATATATATATATATATATATATATATATATATATATATATATATATATATATATATATATATATATATATATATATATATAGGTCCCATTCAACAGAAAGTTTAACTTCATATGATCAAGACCACATCTTCACAACTTTCTGAAATGTTGAAACTTTTGAATGAAATCACAGTACAGTGGGGAATCTGAGTTAGTATATATACGTATGCAGGTGGTGTTGGGGGAGCACTGCAAAAATGTAGATTTTTTTGTTTTTTCTGTCATTCAACTTTTTGGAAAGTCAGTCATATGGTCTTGATCATATGAAGTTTTACTTTCCATTGAGTCGATCTTCTGAATGTGATCCATAGACACACACACACACACACACACACACACATGCATTGAGTCGATCTTCTGAATGTGATCCATACACACACACACACACACACACAAACACACAGACACACACACACACACACACACACACACACACACACACACACACACACACACACACACACACATATATATATATATATATATATATATATATATATATATATATATATATACACATATATATATATATATATATGTGTTTACATGACTTACCTAGTTTTATGGACCTTTAAATAGTATTGGTATGTCATATATTTGCATATGTTACTTTTTGTGTTACACAAATCACTTATATCTGTGATTGCCCTTTGCATTTATCCTATCATACACATGTGATATATTGTTTAATACCTTCATGTGTTTGCCATGGAGTATTGCAGCATGCTTACTGGCATTCTGTAGCCTATTGTCACTGATATGTACATATAATGTAAGCAGAGGTATTGTTGCTCTGCTGTACTTGTTCTGTGAATTCAGTATCCTCCATCTATGTGCATTTACAGTTTTACTGAGTTACTCATGAACAACTCGTGGGTGCCATTGCATACTATGTTGCTTCTAAGAGTTAAATCCCAATGTTAAAAGCTTACAGTGTTGCACATAATGTCACATTATACATCACTGTATACTACATTTATTAATTCCTCTGTATTTTCCTAATTAATTGCCTAATTCCACCGGGCTGATCATTTAGCAATTAGAAGTTTCCATGGTTCTACAGCTGCAATCTATTATTGCTTCCATTACAGTTAACCTTACTGCATAGAGGAAACAAATGTTCTTATTTGTTTGATTATTTTCTTTTATAAATGCATGTATGTATGTATGGATGGATGTTTTTGCTTGCTTTCCTATAGAAATCAACTATCTTTTTTTCTGACTTTAAATAACATATCAGTCATTTTATTCTACATGCAAATATCTGAAAACATATTGAAGAATATACAATTTTATGGCATTTGAAGCATTTTCTTAACATTTGAATATTCTATCTAGCCATCATCTCTTTCTCTCTCTCTCTCTCTCTTTCTGTATCTGTCTGTGTATCTATCTACCTTTATTATTTTTTGTGTATTTTTTCTTATGATATATGCAGTGATCTCAACCAACAATGTTTCGGCTGACATCAATTACTGACCAGAGATATTTACTCTTAAGAATTAACTTTAGGAGAGTACCGTGAGAACTGTGCCACTCCTAACTCAAAATGCTTTAGCACAGGGTTATAGGAATTCACGGTTTCTTTTTGGATATTGCAGACATTTCTCTAACCTCTGTTCCAACTTCTCACTCTGCTGTTTTTTTCTGTTGTGTCTTATTAATTACCTGTGCGTTTAAATAAAATGTGGGGAGCAGCAGAAGCAAAAAACAAGCCCACCAGCCTCCCCTCAGTAGACACTAAACAATATAACTTCCCCTAATGTTACTAGAGAACAGGTCCTCTATGGTATCTCTAAGGTGAAAAACACTGGATTGATGAGCTCTGTCCTATTAATCCCTCTGGAATCACTACTTAACTGGAGCCTCCAAACAAGCTTTATGTGTCATGAATGGAAAACAGCAACCATCATTGCTCTGCACAAAGAATGGCCATGTACACACCCTGGGAACTACAGATCCAAATGTCTCA
Organism: Protopterus annectens; assembly: GCF_019279795.1. NCBI lineage: Eukaryota > Metazoa > Chordata > Ceratodontiformes > Protopteridae > Protopterus > Protopterus annectens. The sequence goes on from NC_056731.1 coordinate 708,053,511, forward strand.
CTAGTCTGGTATGGAAAGCCATGGAAGGAATTATCATGGAAATTATCAGTAATGGCATTGGAAGCCTCCACATACCGGACCCAACCCAGTTTTGTTTCATCAAGAGCAGGTCATGACTACACAGCCAGGGGGACTTCTTTGAGAATGTCACCAAATCAGTGGGTAAGGGCAAAATGTTTCACATTACCTACCTTGAACTTCCCAAGTCATTTGACAAAATATTCCACTTGGGCATTTTTGACAAACTCAAGATATTAGGTATAAACCCTTATGCCACCTGGTGGACTCATTGACAGGACCCAGGAAGTTAGAATTGGAAAGTCCAATTCTGCGAAGAGGCCAGTCACCAATAAAGTCCATTGGCAATCAGTCCTGATATGTCTCCATTTTGGCATCTACTTCTCTGAAGTCAAAGCCCCTGTCAAGGGCTTCTTGCTCATACATTTTGTGGATGATTGCAAATTAGCAGTCATAGAATCCTCCAGCAAAATCAGTCTTCTCCAAGAAAGGCTGATACAAACAAATAAATGGGTCAGAGCCATGAACTAAAACTAAATGCTAAAAAATAAATTACAGTATTCTTTGGGACATCAGCCACCTCTAGTAACAACTATATTGACAGCACAACCCTAAGATTTGATCCAGTAGTCAGGGACTTAGGGACACAAACAGAGACAGTAATCTAGCCTTTGACCATCATGTGTCTATAGTACTGTCAAAATCATTCTTTGTTATGCAAGCTATATATAGAGGTATGGCATCTAGGTCCAAGGAAGTAATTGTTCCACTGTATTTGGTATTCATCAGACCCATTGTTGATTACAATATCCCAGTAGTATGCACTTAACCAGGCACATCTAACAACCGGAATGCACACAGAGCTTCAGCACTAAAATAATACAGGGTGTGAATGCCATGTCTTCTGCAGACTACCTCAAAGCCCTATCTCTGTATTCTGTCTCCTACAGGCTGTTGAGGGGAGATCTATGCCTGGCATGCAAGACATTTTTGGACCACTCTCAGATGGATCTCCTGTATATCTGCATAACAAAAAGCTGCAGAATTATCCATTCTAAAGACTTAAACCTTGCCTGTGATATAAATAGGACCTGCTGGAGAGACGGGTATGTATCCCAGAGATTACACCTTCTCTGGAACAGCTCACCATCCATGTGAAGCAGAGTTCTTGCTTAAGTCAATTCCAGTGTAACTTTGAAAATTGGATGAGGATCAGGAAATTCAACCCAGGTTTGGCACCTATGTCTCTTATGGACACAGCCAACCTGTAAATGTTTCATCTCCCTAGCCCTTGTTTTCACTTCTTAACTTGTCAGAGATTTGGGCTGCATGGCTAAGCCTAAAAAAACTCCACTGGTCATTGGCCTAGTACACACCTGTGAACCTATGAACCTATGAAGTTATAAGAAAGTTTAAAGTGATGGGCATTGCTTCTGGTACCCCAAAGGCATGTGAAAATGTACAACTGAGTGAAGCCTGACTTACTGAATCAGACAGTTCATCTGCTAGCATTTCAAGCATAGATTAGTTCCTGCTCCTTACTGCTGGGAATACCATTGATGTTGTCTGATTTTTCCTCATCCTACCTTACTGATTGTCCAGGGACAAACAGTAACTGATGGTATATTAGACATGAAAATAATACACTGTCTGAGGGTGAATGATTTATGATTGTGAATAAGCATTTTCCTACACCGATGGGGGAGGTTCAATGCCATGACCACAAAACCCCCTTCCTCTATCTCAGACTAGGAAAAGGTCAAGATTCTTTTTCACCTCTTTTCAGTTTCCTGCATTTGAAGAGCAGACATCTTGCCTTAGGGTCAGATACCCAAACAAGATTGTTAAGTTTGTTCTAAGTGTTTCATAAGTCAGTGCAGGGTAGTATATAACATTAAATTAGATTTCCCAAAGATGCTTTAAGCTAGCACAGTAGCCTTAAGTGGTTTCATCATCTCCCATGTCTCCCAGTCTAGGTGTGTCATATTCAAAGAGGACAAAACACATTCTACCTCTTTATCCATTTCAGACAAATGATTGAGGTGTCTTAACTTATTTACTAAAGAAAGGAGACCCCAACTGGTCTCAATATTTCCTCTCACTATAAAAGTTCATCGCAGGAGATGATTATTTAGATAATACATTGACCGTTATGAAATAATATTGTAAACGACCAGTACATAAACCATTTGCCAGCCAAAGGAGGTAAAGCCATAAGAATAGTAGTTTAATAATCAATTTTATTCCAAAAATAAAACAAATGCAACTTCATTAGATAATTACATAGAAATGAGCCCTTTGTAATGTTTCTATTGTCTTGAAGTTCTAAATCTGTGTAAACAGTTTCTTGCATTGAGTAATTATATTAACAGCGACAGTTAACTGAAACTAAACCAATTTGCTAAAATGCTGGAAATGTGCTAGTTATATGTCATCATTTACTGACTCACAGCTTATAATACTGAAGTTATTACTTTTGGTAAACCTTTTTTGGTTATATGCAATACAGGAAAATAACAAAGTTGAATAATAAAACAGGTTTCACATTTTCATACTTGCTAATTATTTGATTTGTGACAAGGAGAATCATGAGAAATTACTCCTAATTATGTATATGGTTTAATATTATTTGATAAGCTAGGTACTTATTTGCTTATATTTAATTTAATACTGCAAATGCGACAGCAATACTGCAGTGATATATTTATCTGAAGGCTACTAGGTATCAATAAAAAATGATTTTAGTTTGAACAGCAGCATTTTTCTTCCTTACTTGCTGTCATACTAAACCAGTAAGTGCTGTCATGTATATCCATGTATGCATTTCAAATACTTTGTCAACTTACATTTCACACTCCAGCACCAAGGGGGGATAATGTCAGACTTCTGCAATTTGGAATTCTTGGTCTCATATTCTTGATGTAAGACTGCCACATTTTTTAATGTTCAGGAAAAGGTAAAATTGCTACTGCTCTGAGTAGTTTTCTAATACTTGTGCAAAGACTAGGCAGGTTTGGGGAGAGTCATCTGAACCATTAAATATTAGATACCAGCGTGAGATCACTAACCAATTTAAATTTTAGCATGATGGATTCAGACTTCTTCTGTTAAAGGGAAACAGTAGCTAGCCAAAGTCCATGCAAGGTAGGGTCACAACTTAACAGTATATCTATCCTTTGAAGATGTTATCATAGAATACCTACCTCAGATACAGTGTTGCATAAATTTACAAGATGAAAGACCCCACTCTTTCTCAGAAGTTACTAAGGCTGAATCACTAGATATTATATAGGATAAACCCATTTTGCTTGGTCGTCTCATGGAAACATTACAAGAACAACTAGGCAAAATTCTGGAAAGTATAAAATAAATATATCATGCAAAAGTCCCACATATATTAGTAATTGCCTTTTATAATGTGACATAAGAAAAATAGCAATAATAATAAAGATTTTAATTAGTAGATGCAATAATAGCAGTCGAGTACGAAAGCAGCAGTCTCAAACTCAATAAAGCTCACGGCAAAAAAAAAAAAAAAAAAAAAGGAAATAAGACAGCTTCTTTTCAGTTCTGTTTGTCAAAAGTGTAGCATAATTCTTGTTTTCTTGTCCTTTATCCTTCACCCATAGAAGAAATGATGATTCCATTTTCAAATAACTGGCATCTTACAACTGCAGACAAGTAGATTAAAAATACAGTCTCTGCACATTATGCCATAAAAATGCATGTCATCTCAATTTAAGAACTAGTCTCAGATACCCAAAAGGCAACTTATGGCAGCACTGAGATTTATCAATGTCTCTTATCTTGAATTACTTAACTGGTGTCTGCTTTGAAAGGAACAACTGTGTTTTGACAAACATACATGTGTATTTCTTTTTACTAAAGTGAGATAAACCCAATTGCCCTAGTTAGTTTACTGACAAAATTATTCTATAAAGGGATATATAGGAGTTAAGCACTTCATGTGTGTGTGTGTGTGTGTGTGTGTGTGTGTGTGTGTGTGTGTGTGTGTGTGTGTGTGTGTGTGTAGGGGAGGGAAGAGATGAAAAGAATACAAGCTCCTGACTCACTTGGTGCAGAAAAAAGTCAATGTATCTGGACTGCCAAAGGAATTTCCTATAATATGTTAGAGAAATATAATTTAGACAAATTCTTCCTTATACCTAAAAGAAGAATATTGAATGCCAGCTGTAGCTCCGAGAAAGATAAACAGCTTGGCAAAGATAAAACATTTCCATGATACTGACCCGCTTTGTTCTTCCTCTTCTTTTTCTGATGACTTTCATGTCCCTGTTCATTCCAATACCTATTCACTTTTCCACAATTTAGCTTTTTTACTGTGCCAAGAATTTTTACATATTGTCTTCCAGTTGCTGTTTTTCTGCCCTAAGCCTCAGTGCTTATACTCTTCTGCATGAATATTCATATGATTCAGGACAGTCTCCAAAACTTTACAGAAGGACTTACAGAAAAATGTACAGTGCAACTATGCATTGGGGATTTCTGTGAATTACTGGAAAGCAGACTTTCTCTCTTTTCTTGTAAAGATTCCTGGGACACTTTCTTAATGTAGAAATCCATATTGTTTTCCTTCCTCTTAGGACAAGATGCAATCGAGGATGACATTTTTTACTCATATTGTTCAGCAAAAACATCTGAGAGCAAATAGCTTCCTCAAGGCTCAGATACATATCATTGCACACCTTAATGTTTTGCAATGACAAATTTCTCCTGTGACTGTATCCACAAAATCATTGCAGTCAGATTGATGAATCCATATGGCAAAATAAAGGATTATAATTTTTTCCTTCCAATGTCCTTGTTAATCTTTGAAAACAGATGCTTCTAGTTGTGCTTGGGAGACTCATTAATATCCATGGTATCGATATCTGTTTTGTTTTATCAAATCCAAAAATGTTTGCAATCCACCAATTTTTTTATCTGTTTTAATACCATGCAATCTATAAATTATGATGAATACAAAAGTGATGCATTAAATCAACAAATAAGAAGGACTATGCCCTTAAGACCATTGCAGAGTTGATATATTTATTTGGGGACAGGATGTTTAGATTAATTTTATTTTTTGGCAGATTACATTCTAAATAAAGAGAAAACTATGACACAGAAGACAGATCTCAAGGTCTAGTAAATGGCAAAGAGAAAAAGTTATTCTCATTGTAAATAAAGGGATTCAATAAATACATATACACATACAAACAGATATTTCAACCATGGGCATTAATGCTCTACTAGCCTGCCAATATACCAAAACAGTTGTTCCCATAATGTGTCCAGGCTGTTTTTAAAAATATTTAAACTAGTGTAAATTCGTAGTCTGTTCCTGGATTAGTTTCCTCAGAGAACAAAATAGTATCCTTTTCATTCTTATAGAATATTCTACATACATTGCCTGATTACTCTCTACTACCTTTTAATAACCCCAAACATTCCCAGAGGTAGTTGTTTCTAAATGCCCTAAATACCTGCATAAGATCTTCTCTTAACTATCTATATGAGGCACTGTACACGTTCCAGTATTTTAATCTTTCATAATAACTTAAATTTTCACATCCATGGATACTCCTGGTATAGTTCCACTGTACTCTTTCCAGTTTACTCATGCTTGTTCTTTTATAAGGTTTCCATATTGTTATTCCATACTCAGGTTATGGTCTAATCTAACTAACAAACAATGACTTCATCATTTCTGATTTCCTAGATTTTATAAATCTTTTTATACAACCTATAATTCTATAACTATCATTAACCCACTGGTTGATATGATTAGAAAAACTCAAAGCTGGATCTACTCATATACCCAGGTCCTTAAATGAATATACAGTTTCAATCTCTGTGTGCTGTATTAAATATTCACCTTACAATTTATGTCTCCTTATACCATATGCTTACTTGTTGATGTATTTATCAACATATTATTTTCCTGTGCCCAAATGGTCATTTTAGTCATATTCTTCTGTAGACATGCCATGTCTTTAACACAAGTAGTCAGTTTACCCAATCTCAAGTCATCTGCATACAGTCTGTAGAACACCTTCGATGAACAAGATATTTTATTTATTTATTTATTTATTTTTATTTTACATTTGTTAACCGGGCTAGTCTGGCTGGATACATGTCCATTTTCAGCAGAGGCCCGAGGAGAAAAGCTCCACTAATAGACTACGACAATACATGAAGACTACTTTACTAAGTAGATCAATCTTTTTAACAGAGAACAAAACACAAAACAACTCAAAATGTTCCAACAGAATACAGATTGTCTTGACTAACTTAAGTAGGTTACAGTAAGATTAAGATCAAAGTTCACATCATGAGGTTGAGGAGATAAATTCAGGCACAAGAAAATACAGTTGAGTAAAGGATATCTGCAGTGTAGGTATGTAAAAATTAATCATTGGTCAGAGGTAGAGGAGAGTGATGGTATTACACAGAGTGAAAAGAAAGCTAGTAGTTAGGCATGCTAAAAAAAAGCAAGTTAGAAGGTAAGGAGAAAAGTTGGTAGTAAACTTAAGGGAGAAAGGGATAAGAGGAAAAAGAAAAGTGTGGGTAGAGTATGTTTAGATAGGGTAATGGTATTTAATCAAGTTAACTGTTAAGAAAGTAAAGTTAAACAGGAGAGTGAGGTATATAGGCAGTGAGACAAGGGAAAAGGGTGAGGGACCAGAAAGGGGGTTAAGAATGGTAGTTTAGGTAAGAATGGGAGAGTAAAGAAAGAAACATGCAGACTGTTCAGAGTAGTAAACAGTAGTATGCTCAGTCAGGATTAGAGCAGGGGCAGAGCCAGTGGATTTGTAGGTGGTTTTTTATCTGTTTTTTGAAAAGGTGGCATGATGTTAGGGAAGTCAGTTCAGTGGGAAGTTTATTCCAGTATGAACCGATAGTGTTTGCAAATAGGGAATCACCTGATTTATTATGAGATTTCAAGGTAGTCACTAATAGTTTGTTGGCTGATCTGAGTGTCTTGAGATTCTTATAAGGTGTAATGACATTATTTAGTATAGGGATGTTGGAAGGGTAATGGAGAATTTTGAAGGTGATGACTAGTTGTTGTAGAAGTATAAGGTTTGGGAGTTCAAGCCAGTTGAGTTTCTTTAAGTTTAGACAGTGGTGAGTTTGGAAGGGTGAACCAGTGGCAAATCTGGCTATACTGTGGTAGGCAGTATTCAGTTTCTGAAGATTACTCTTAGATAAGTTGACAAAGGCGAGGTTAGTGTAGAGATAAGGTGAGTTTGTGCTAGGCTACTCGGGAAGAGGCAGTGAGATAGGGCTTTAGTCTGTAAAGGGCACCAATCTTTTATTAACAGTTTTGATAGTTAAATCAATATGATGGTGCTGGTTATCTATGGTGGCCTAGGAGTTTGGTGCAGTTGTCAGGTTGGATGATAGTGCCATTACAGGATGTTATAGAGAAAGAGATAGGGGTGGATTTAGAGGTAGGGGTAAAAAGTATTAGTTTGGTTTTTTTGGGATTCAGGAGGAGGCAGATATGTTGAAACCAATTTTCTGCTGCAGTGAAGACTGCTTGGGTGGTGGAGTGGAGTTCTTCTGGGGTAGGGGCTGAGCAGATGAGAGTAGAATCATCTGCATATTGGATGCATGTGGATGTAGGTAGGGAGTTGGGCAGATTGTTGATGAAAGTGGAGAAAAGTAGGGGGCCTAGGATGGACCCTTGTGGGACACCAAGAGTGACAGGGAGTAGAGTGGATAGATGGCTGTCCCACAGTACAGCTTGTTTCCTATTAGTTAAATAGGAATTGAACCACTGTAAGGCTAGAGAGTCCAGCGAAAGAGATTTTAAGGTATCAAGGAGAAGTTGATGGTTGACCATGTCAAATGCCTTTGAGAGGTCTAGAAACAGTGTGGAAGAGAATAGGTTATTATTACGATTTTTATTTATGGTATCAGAGAAGGAAAGAAGGGCAGTAGTAGTGCTGTGGTAGGGTCTGAAGCCATGTTGAGAGTCTACAAGCAGGTTGTTATTTAAGAGATAGTTTAGGAGTTGGTGGTGAATACAGCGTTCCATTATTTTCGATAGAGGCGATAGGAGGGCGATAGGTCTAAAATTGGATAGTTCATTAGAGTTTCCACCTTTGTGGAGTGGAATGATGTGGGAGATTTTCCAGCAGGATGGAATTTTGGATTCTGTTATGGTTCTGTTTATTAAGATGGATACTGGGTATGCTATTTCTTTGCAGCTAATTGAAGGAATTCAGCAGGAAGTTTGTCAGCGAAGGTGTACAGGGTTTTAGTTTAGACAGTAGTTTCTGTATATAGGTAGTTGAGACGGTTTCCAGTTTTAGTGTATAGGTATTGCTGGGGATGGGAGTAGTTTGGAGGTGGAGTCATAGAGCTTGCAAGTGAGTTAACAGTTTGAGAGAAGAAATTGTTAAAGGTGTTGGCTATGATGTTAGGTTGTTCTTGTGCTAAGCTAGCTGGGGTAGGTGTTTTGGTATTGCCTGGATGGAGAAGTTTATTAATTCCTGACCAGAATTTTTGGGTTTTGGTTGTGGTTTTGTTGGTATTGGAAGTTATAGTTTTTATCTAGGATGACAAGTTTCTTTGTTTTGTTTCTGAGATGTTTGAAGGTCTGATGGTCAGTGGGGTTTTTAGTGGATCTCCATATTGACCATGATTTATTTCTCATTCTCATAGTTTGTTTAGTAGTAGCAGAGAGCCAAGGAGCTGCTTTGGATCTGATTTTAACTAGTCGGGATGGTGCATGTTGGTTTAGAATTTGTAAGAAGGTATTGTTGAAATGCATTACTGCATCATCTAATGGGAGGTATTTTAGTGTAGACCAGTTATATTGTTTGAGTTCAGTTTGAAAGGATGACAGATTGAAAGCTGTTCTATTATATTTGGTCCGATAAGTAGGTTGTTTAGGGATGTTGCATTTTTTTTTAGTGATAAAGGTAAGGAGGTGGTCACTAATATTGTCCGGGAGTATGCCTGTATTATAGGAGAGGGGATTGTTATTGGTTAGTATCCAGTCTAGGATTGTTTGTTTGTGGGTGGATTTGTTTATTCTGGTAGGAGAGTTAATGGTTTGGTGAAAGTTAAAGAGGTTAAGGTGTATGGTGGGTTTGGGGGATATGCAGGAGTTCCAGTCGACATTAAAGTCACCTAGGATAATGGTTTCCTGGGGGAAGGTGCTAGAGATCCAGCAAAGGATATTTTCTAGGGTGTGGATGTTCTTGCCTGGGGGGATGTAGGAACATATTATGTTTATAGATTTGGTTGTGTTGATTTGGAATTTGGTACATAGCATTTCAGCATTTCCTGGTGTGGGGGGGGAGGAGTTAATTAAAGTTAGCTGAAGTTGGGATTTAAACAGGAGGGCCACCCCTCCACCTTTTTTGTTAGTGCGGTCTAGTCTTAAGGTACTATATCCTGGGGGGGTGAATTCATTGTCTTTTGTAGTAGGTTTAAGCCAGGTTTCTGTGAGGCATAGGATATCAAAGGCATAGAAATCAATTAAGGCATGGAGTTGAGTGATTTTGTTGTTAATGCTACGGATATTAAGATGAGCAATAGAGAGGGAGTCTGAGGAAGAGTGTGGCAGGTGGTAGTTTGTATTAGAGGGCTTGGGTTTTGGGGGGATATCTCCATAAATAAGTAAAGGAGTTTGTGGTGGTTGTAGGGGTTTTGTATATTTGAGTGATATTGGAATAAGTCTCTTAGAGGTAGTAAGTTGGTGGGCTTTATGGAAGAGAGGGAGATAGGGACAGGTTGTTAGTATGTTAATGTGTGCTAGTTTGGGTAGGGGAAGTGTAGTAGTAGTATCTTTGTTTGAAGATGGAGTTTGTAGTAGTATGAGATTTTCATAGGAGGTAAGGGTGTAGTAGAAAAGTAGAATGTTTAGGAGAAGGAGAGGTGAGAGAAATTTTAGGGTAGAGGGCATAGTTATATAGAGTAGGAGGTTAGAGTTAATAGGGTAGTAGGGAAATAGGAGGTAAGGTATCAAGAGAGGGTGTGGTGTAGGAAGTGAGGTATAAGATGGTGGATATAATGGAGAAAATGTTATAGGTTGGTGGGTAATTAGGGGGTGTGTCTAGGGAAGTATAAAGGTAGGACCCCTGGGGGTGGGTGGGAATTGGGGGTAGGGAGGGAACAACAAGACAACCAGTAGCAGAAAACAATCAGTCAGGAGGTAGAGAATAGGTGGAAGAGTAAAGGTGGGTTAGAAAGGTAGGGAAGACTTGTGTGGGGTTAGTAATAAAATGCTGTAAAGTGTAGAAAAAGATGGGTATACGAAAGAAAGAAAGAAAAACAAGATAGAAATCAGGTTGAACATTAAGAAGAGCAGTATGAATTACTAAAGATAGTGAGAGTAGGAGAATGAGATGACAAGAGCGCCACCTAGTGGCCAGGTAAAAGAGAGAAATAAAACAGATAAGTGAAACTGGAGGAAAAGTAAGTATGAATAGCAGGATGCAGGGAGGTCAGGGTAAAGGCAGTAGAGAGATGTGACCGAGAAGGAGGCAAAAACTAAAACTAAAGATAGGGGGGGGGCTGCTGGTTTACCTGGGTAGGGTAAAACAAATGTCCCAGTGAGTAGTATTTAGTTAATCCAGTAATAGGACATACTTTCAACAATTATCAGGAGGACAGTCCTTGCTTTTAGGGATGTTATTCAGGATACTGGAGAATGTTGAGATGTCCACAGGGCCTCTTAGGTTAAATTATGGATGGGAACCCTGGTGCACAATCTGTGTAGTGAGCTATAGGTAAAGAGAAGAGAGAGAAACAAGCACAGGGGAGAGAAATGGTTATTTAGTGATATTAAAGTACATAACATTTAGCAAAATCCCTAGTAAATCATCAGCAGAGAGGTCTAATAATCAGAACATTCAAACATTCACTAGGTTGCAAAGTATCAGAGAGCAGTCCTTATTTCTAGCGTGCACACTTAGACACTACAGACTAAGTGGACTAAAATGCCAGTACAATAATTCCTCAAAGCACATTACATTTAGCAGTACCCCATTTAAATAAACAGCAGTGATGCTTACAAAGGCAGTATATGTTAGCATACAGTAGTAAGAGAGCAGGTCCTTATCTTAGCGAGTTCACTTAGTGACTAGAGACTAAGACGCCATTACAAGTATACACCAGCAGAAAAGTTCAAAGATGTAAAACAGTAATATAATGTGATAAACAGAAACCAGCAGAGGAGCTTTACATTAAGTCATGATCAAAATGCATAGTGCATGATTAATGAACACCTGTAGATATTGAGACAGGAGTATTACAGCACTAGAGCTCGAGGAGCACGTGGAGTGTGGAGTCAAGCCTGGGGCAGCACTATCGGAATGAAGCGGCAAGGAGAGTAGGGTTGCCTCGTGGAGGTGGAGGGGCCAAGGCCAAGCAAATAGGGTTGAAAGGCTGGAGAAAAAAGCTGCAGATGGCGCTTTTAGATATCCATTACTAGCGGCAATGGAGCACTAGAGTGTATGGCCAGATTAGAATGACTCAAATACTGCGTTGAAGTGCACGGGATATATCAGTGCAGCAACAGAATGGAACAGAGCTTCTGGCAGAGAAGTTATACACATAGGCTGAGTAGGAGCCGTTAATTACAGATTGTACTAGCAAAGGTTTAAATAGCAGCAACAACTCTGGATACTCAGTAAAGTAATGAGGCAGGGGAATCACACAGGCTTCAGGCAGAGAAATCTTTAAGTACCATAGGCGCGCTATGGGAGCTTAAATAACAGAGTGTAGTAGCAAGGTTTAAATCGGAGCAGCACCCAAGCGGAGTAAGCCGCCGTTTGGGCTGGATGCTTAGTGGAGTAGAGAGGTAGGGGAATAGTTCAGGCCAACAAGTACCAAGGAAATAATTAAAGGCAAAAGAAATGGCAGATAAAAGCAGGGAGATAATCACTTTAAGAAGCGACCAGGCAGGAAGGAGAGTTAAGTGTGGAAAACACGGTCCCAGGGTGGTAAGTTCTGCAGGTGATAGTACAGCAGCACAGGTAAAACAGTTATTGCAACATAGTAAGGGACAGCATTATCAAACTGATATTTCAACAGAGAATTAAAGCAAAGTAAATCCAAAACAACATCCGTGATAACAATACAGCAATTTAAAAACAGTACTCACATGCAAGACGACAGGGATCTACCCTTAGGACCAAGGAGACTCAGCAGCCAACTAATGGATAACCTATAGGGGGGACACGGCTGTGGGATGGGTAATTTATACTATGGAAACGGAAGTAGAGTAGTAGGGGGAGGGGACAGGTTAAGGGAAGGAGGTAAGAAGGTACAGAGGATTCTGTGTAGCAGATGCTAAGAAGGGGAGGGCGCAGGGAAGTGAAAACACACTAAGGGAGGTATCAGAGATGGGGAGATAGGGAGGGAATGTAAGAATATGTTAAAGGGAGGGATAGACAGATGAGATAAAAAGGAGAAAAGAGGGGAAGGGGGCCAAGTGTGTGAAGGTAGGGCGGGCAGGAAGTAGCTGGTGCCACGAACAAGACAACCAGTAGCAGAAAACAATCAGTCAGGAGGTAGAGAATAGGTGGAAGAGTAAAGGTGGGTTAGAAAGGTAGGGAAGACTTGTGTGGGGTTAGTAATAAAATGCTGTAAAGTGTAGAAAAAGATGGGTATACGAAAGAAAGAAAGAAAAACAAGATAGAAATCAGGTTGAACATTAAGAAGAGCAGTATGAATTACTAAGGATAGTGAGAGTAGGAGAATGAGATGACAAATAAAAGAGGGAAATAAAACAGATAAGTGAAACTGGAGGAAAAGTAAGTATGAATAGCAGGATGCAGGGAGGTCAGGGTAAAGGCAGTAGAGAGATGTGACCGAGAGGGGAAGGAGGCAAAAACTAAAACTAAAGATAGGGGGGGGGCTGCTGGTTTACCTGGGTAGGGTAAAACAAATGTCCCAGTGAGTAGTATTTAGTTAATCCAGTAATAGGACATACTTTCAACAATTATCAGGGAGGACAGTCCTTGCTTTTAGGGATGTATTCAGGATACTGGAGAATGTTGAGATGTCCACAGGGCCTCTTAGGTTAAATTATGGATGGGAACCCTGGTGCACAATCTGTGTAGTGAGTTTCAACAATTATCAGGGAGGACAGTCCTTGCTTTTAGGGATGTATTCAGGATACTGGAGAATGTTGAGATGTCCACAGGGCCTCTTAGGTTAAATTATGGATGGGAACCCTGGTGCACAATCTGTGTAGTGAGATGCAAGAAGACAGGGATCTACCCTTAGGACCAAGGAGACTCAGCAGCCCACCTAGGGATAACCTATCCAGATAGGTCTGAAAGATACAATCTAAGCAAGTAAGGGCCTAGGACAGAGCCCTGTGGGACACCCTGACTGTAACCAAGGATTTCACCTGTCCAGTTGCTGTATGATACTTGTCATGTCCTATTTGTAAGCCATGCAGCTATCCATCTTATCAAGCGTACATTGATATCAAGTTGTTTTTAATTTATTGCTCAGTGTTTTGTGTATGACCATATCAACTGCTGAAGTTAAATCTATATAAATTACATTACAAGACAATTTTTCATTCATAGTTATTATTGTATTGTTGCAGGTGGTAATCGATTTATTTTCAACATATGCATGCTGATATATGGTTTCAAGTCCCAGCCTTTCCATTTCTGACAATAATCTATCTAGTACTACCTTCTCCATTATTTTTTCTTAAAAATGAAAGTAGACTTAAAGGTCTGTATGACTCTGGGTTTATCCTACTCCCATTTATCTTAAAGACAGGTTTAATATGTACGTGTGCAGGCTGCATTTCTGCTTCTTAAAAGAATTACCAGCTTCCTCTCTATTTTTCTGTGCAGATGCCAGCAGGACACCAAGTATAACATATTGAGATGATTTACAACTGCATAGAGATTGTCACCTTTGTTAAACTGAAACCAATACATACACACATCACACATAGATAGATAGATAGATAGATAGATAGATAGATAGATAGATAGAAGGATACATAGAGACATATATATATATATATCTATATATATATCTATATATATATATATATATATATATATATATATATATATATATATATATATATATATATATATATATGGGTCTACTGCTTTTGATCAAATACCACTTATTCGAAAAAGAGCAGTAGACCACTCAGTTATGCGAAGGTGCACTTATTCGAAAGTCCACTTTCGCGAAACTCGGTTCAACGAACCGATAAAAAGATAAAAAAAACAGAAAACACTTACTAACATTACATTGAGTGGGGAGCTTCACACATCCACCCCCCACACCCCCCTACTTAAATATACCAACTCTGAGATCGCACTGCACTGGGGAACAGGTAAATTCCCTGTTCCCCACTGTAGTGGGCTTTGGTGCTTTAGTTTCCCTGAACAGTTCGTTGAACAGTGCTTTGCAGAAGTGCACTTTCGCGTAACCGAAGATCCACTGTTTGTTTTCAAACAAGTGGATTTTCGGTCTTTTACAGTAAACCCATAAATATATATATATATATATATATATATATATATATATATATATATATATATATATATATATATATAGACAAAGTATTATGGATATGGATATGGATTTGATTTCTCTGATGAGCTATTTACATCTTTTTTAACCACCTGTTAAAATTCATATATATTTAAAATTCATTTTTGCCAAAAGGGACACAATATCTTAAAACTAATGACTCAACTATAAAGATAAAGCTATCAATCTGAAGGAACACTTAACTAAAAGTCTGAAACTTTGACCAATTGTTTATCAGGGCTTCTGTTATCTCCAATTTACCAATTACATGCCTAATGCAAACAATTTACTTAATTTTCATTAACTTAATTTTCATTGGATGGTTGTATTTTTTATAAGATACTATTAACATATCATAGATTCATAGCTGAGTACTAGGATAATGGCCCTAGAGCCAGCACAAGCCTAGCCCAAGAATATTCCCAGTCACCCTGTTGATGGATGTTAGTTTCCTGTACCCCTATCGGGCAAGGCTGTTGAAGTTATCCCCGGAGTGAATTTCCTGTTACCCATCCACTTGTCAATATTTTTCTTGAGGAGGGCTAGTGAAGTACTCTCCTTGACATGAATGGGGAGTCTATTCTAGAGCATAGGAAGTCTCTCGGTTAGGAACCTGTTCCTCAAGCAGGTTCTGTTTATTGTGGTGATGAGGTGGAGGTCTTTGGAGCATGTGGTTCGGAGGGGTTGAGATTTTTCCAGTTGAAGCATGTCTAGCAACAATGGGTCAGACATGGCTTTGTATGCCAAGCAGAGATTGTCTCTAAGTAGATGATATGAGACAAAATAAAGATGGAGTTTTTGGAGTCTGTCTGTATAGGGCATGTGTTTGAGTCCTAGGATCCTCTTTGTCAGGAATGTTTGTGGCCTCTCCATTTGTTGTAAGTGTCTAGTGAGGTACATGCCAAATGGGGCATTTGGGTCTAATGAGAGATGAGTAGAGAGGGATTATGACTTTTTTCTTCCTGGATGAGAAACCTTTTGTAATGAGGTGTGCCACATAGAAGGACTTTCTAACTACGTGGCAACATGGTTGTCGAAGGAGAGGTTGCTATCTACTTGTGTCCTTAGATCTCTTATTACACTTTGGGAGTTGAGTGGGATACCGTCAATATGGTAGTTCGTGAGCATCATGTTTTTCCTGAAGGGGATGATAATGCACTTTTTGGCATTGAGCTTAAGACCATGGTTCTGGCACCAGTCATTGGTGTCTGTGAGGCCTTTTTGTAGAGTGTCTACATCAGCTTGAGAGTCAATAATAGCTCCCAGTTTGCAGTCATCCACAAATTTGGTTAACCAGAGTCCCCTGATGTTGGCCTGAACTTCAGAGAAGTAGATACCAAACAGGAGATGACCAAGGACAGATCCCTGGAGGACTCCACTTGTAACTGCCCAGTAGTTGGATTTGGATTCTACTACTTTCACTGTGTGGGTTCTGTCCATGAGCCAGTTGGCAACCCATCTTATGATGTAGGGGTTTATGCCTAGGTTAGTGAGCCTGTCAATTATCCCTGAGTGGGGGATGGTGTCAAAGGCCTTGGGGTAGGTAGGCTGTATGGACTACCTTGCCTTCATCGACCGCTCTGGTGACAGATTCAAAGATCTCTATCAGGTTGAGCAGACATGATCTGCCCTTCATAAAACTCAAACTGCGAGGGGTCCAGGGTTTGAAGGTTACCTACATACCTATTTATGAGGTCCATAATGATGCGCTCCATGAGGTCCATAATGATGCGCTCCATCGCCTTACAGATCAGGCTCATCAGGCTGATGGGGTGGTAGTTTCCAGGGTCAGTAGTCGCTCCCCCTTTGTGGAGTGGAATGACTGTAGTGGTGCACCATTCGGTGGGAACAAAGCCTGAAGTGAGGCTGCGGTTGAACAAGGCACTCAGATATGGTGCCAGTTCCATTTGTAATTCATGTAGAACACAGCTGGGTATATTATCAGGTCCCATGGAAGCTGTATTTTTGGCTTTGGATAGTTCAGCTTCTACCAGTGCAGCCATGATATTAGGGATTTGGCATCCCTCAGGTATTGGGATAGGCCCTTTAGGGGTGAAGGGGGGTAAAGTTTGCACTAAACCTGTCAGCAAAGATATTGGCAATATCTGTTAGTTCAGTATAAGTGGTGCCATTGTGCATTAGCTCAGAGCACATCTGTGTATTGTTATGCAGATTCTTGACATAGCTAAAGAATGCCTTGTGGTTATCTTTTGCATCTGTAGCAATTTTGTTTTCATACCTAGCTTTGGAGGATTTGGTGAGGGATCTCAGTTTTTTGTTGAGACTTACAAGGGAAGTTTTCCAGTCTTGGGACTATACCCTTTTCTGCAACAGTTTTTTCCTTCTGTTGTAGAGTTTGTTAATGGCATGGGACCAGCAATTGTCTTCCTTTTTTTTGGAGGACAGAATATTGGTTCTGTTTGGTATGGCCTCATCCATGCACTTGTGTAAATGCTCATACAGCACCTTGGTGTATGATTCAGCAGCCAAACACCCATTCCCCACTTGCATGGATGACGTGAAGTTTGACACTTGTGTCTTTAGAAGCTTGAAATTGGCTTTGGAGAAGTTCTTCACTGTGGTTTCTTTTGGGGGGGGTGAAGGTGGGATTTGGATATCGACTGTGATTAACTTGTGGCCAGATATAACCAGGGAGGAGTTGATTACTGCTATAGAACATCAGTCCCCCATGTTTGTAATGGCCAGGTAGAGAATGTTTCTACCTCTGGTAGGGATGAGAGTGAGTTGGTCCAGGGCATTGGAATTAATGAATTCCAGAAAACGTTGGGCAAATGAGTTGGAACAGGAGCAATTTTCCCAGCTAATGGAGGGGTAGTTAAAGTCTCCTAGTATAACGGTATTAGGTTGAACCTTAATGCTTTCCAGAGTGTTCAGGAATGTGGAGTGGGAGTCTTGGGACATTGTGGGGGATCTATATCAGGCTACAACCCATATTGCAGTTTTATCCAGTGTTAGTTGTACCTGTAGTATCTCTGATGCATTATGTTGGGCAACTAGTCTGGAGGTGTGTGTATCCTTTATGAAGATGGATACACCACTGACCTTAGGGCATTGGTCCACACCTCCTTTAGGGCTTAGGTCCTGATTTGGGGGCCGAAAGGTGTGATATGCAATGTAGTCTGGTAGCACTGGGGTGCTCTCCAGAGCCTTGAACCAGGTCTCTCTTACTGCACAGAGGTTGATGTTCTCCAGTTTTAGGAGTGCCTTGAGTGACTGCATTTTCAGATTTAGGCTACTAGTATTGTGTAGCATAACCCTCAGGTTGCATTTGATTGCAGTTCTTGCTGGGGTAAATTTGTCTTCAGGGCATTGCCTAAGAAAGGCACTATAGGGGTGGCAAGAGCCTTTGTCAGTATCCAGAATCCCAGGGGTGACAGATGCAGGCCATCTCTGGCAAAGCATTAAGGTCTGTCTATCATGTCATCCCAGGCAGACAGATATTGGATCCCCTTTGAATGACACCCGAAAGTTAGCCAATTGTTGAAGTCAATCATTTTCTTCTTGTACTGTGGTATCATTCTAGGTGATGGTAGTATGCTACTCAGGGCTAGGGTCATACCTGCTTGGTCTACAAGATCTGTGAGCTCCTCCATGTCTCTTTTCATATAGTTCAGGGAGGTACATTTTATGTCATTCTCACCAACATGGACAATGACAGAGTCAGATTTGTACTTGTTGTGGAGAGACCCAAATGCGTGCATTATATGGTGGTCAGGCAGCTGGCTGTAACTTTCTCTTTATTCATCTTAGTGAGTGGAATGTCAATGTGCCTTACTAATGAGTCACCTATGGCTAGTGTATTGGGTAAAAGGTTTTGCTGTGGGTGCTTAGGCTGAGTGGCACACTGTTTGTGTGGGTTATGTGTCTTGGGGGTTGTGTTTGGATGAGATGGTTGCCTGGGTTTCTGCCTCGGAGGTCTTTGTTGTTTGGGCAGATTTTTATTGAGAGCCTCAGCAAAAGTGGGCATGTGGTTTCTGTTAATATGTGAGAGGTGCGGTGGTGTGTGATCCAGGGAGCTATGTGTTCTATGTGGTGAGACATATGTGTTAACCTTCTCCTCTTGACTGGCTAGCCCAGTCTTGGTTTGAGAGAGCATGGCCTCTAGTTTGGCTATGCACATGCATCTCTCACAAGTGGATGTGTTTGGAGGGAGGAGGAGAGAGAGGGTTGTCTGTGTACATGAGGCAACTGATACATTGCCACATGATTCTCAGGTTCACCAGGTTAATAGGAGAAAGCATAGGGAACTGACCTTTAGACATGCCTTACTGTTTTCACATATGAGAATTAAGATTTGATGAATTTGCATCTTGTCTAAGATAATAATAGCGTAATCATTTTAATGAATGTTACAATTAGAATCTTGTTTAAGATAATAATAGCTTAATCATTTTAATGAATGTCACAATATTAATAACAATTTTGTCTTAATAGCTTACTGTAAAACAATAGTAATGAAACATTTGGCATTGCAACTTTTGAACACTGAATTTTGTCTACGAGAAATTACACTGCATATATGTAAGGATTTGTAGTTATTTAAACAAACCAGGAAACTAGCATGGATCACTATTCATATTTCTGCTATACTCAGCTCTACAAATAAGATAAACTTATAGGTAGTGTCAGTCATATAAAATCACATTAGAATTGGGTGATAAAATGGTGAAGGTGGTCTGGAACAATCTAACTTTTCCAGAGACACTTTACGGAATTATGTGGTGGGGGGGTAAAAAGGTGGTAGGAGAGAGTAGTTAGGTCTAGTGGTGAATGAGATGGATTCTGGTAGAGAATCAGTCAAGAAAGGGTTAAGGTTAAAGGGTAGGATGCTAGAAAGTAAATGAGGTAAGCGCATTCGCAATCTAAATCAGCTGATCGCTTCTTCAGACTCATAAATACAGTTAAAACATTGGTATTTAAAATATGGTTCAACCAATGAAAGCACATATAGAACTATGACATAGACTAATTAAAATCGCATACATCAGTACATTAATTTGCCTTATATTCTGCATAAGATGAAATAAAATATACATATAACAGACACATTTTATGTAATAATCCATATTACTTAATGTTTTAGTGGTCTGGATTTTAAAAAAGGTTTCAAGGAAACAGCATTGTTCAATCCAGGAGACCTATCTGCCTGAAGTAGTAAAATCCATCTTTGTTCTGCTTCCTCTACCTTATTCCTTATATCACTGTGACTATTTATATAGCAAATCTACATATAAACATCCTACACTAGGATTTATAATTGATATAGATTTTTATGCTGACTGCAGAACACAAAATTTGGTTTATTTCAGCTTCTGCACTGTTTGTTGTGCCTTTTATAGAGGCAAAACCAATAGGTGTCTAAAGGAACGTATCCTTGAACACCTTAGAGATATAAGAAATAAAAAAGACACAAGTGCTTTAGCAAAACATGTGGAAGAAGAAGATAGGAAACATATTTTTAATTTCATGGTTTTAGAAATAATAAATAAAAGTAAGAGGGGAGGTGATATAAGGAATAAGGTAGAGGAAGCAGAACAAAGATGGATTTTACTACTTCAGACAGATAGGTCTCCTGGATTGAACAATGCCGTTTCCTTGAAACCTTTTTTAAAATCCAGACCACTAAAACATTAAGTAATATGGATTATTACATAAAATGTGTCTGTTATATGTATATTTTATTTCATCTTATGCAGAATATAAGGCAAATTAATGTACTGATGTATGCAATTTTAATTAGTCTATGTCATAGTTCTATATGTGCTTTCATTGGTTGAACCATATTTTAAATACCAATGTTTTAACTGTTTTTATGAGTCTGAAGAAGTGATCAGCTGACTTAGATCGTGAAAGTGCTTACTCTTGTTTAATAAAGTGGTGTGAAACTGCAAGTGAACCGTTTCCTACCTTGACTACTATATCTCAGTTACAACTTTTGGTTTTATAAAGGGCATTACTGTGAAGCTGCAAGTGATTTATTTCCTGACGTGGATTATTACATTTTTATCTTCAGCTGTGGTCTAACCATTGGTCTTTTCATTTTTTTTTGCTTGAGGTGTATACCAGGCGTTTATCCAGCTTTTGTTTTCTTTCACATGTCAGATTTGTACTTGTTGTGGAGAGACCCAAATGCATGCATTATATGGTGAAACCTGGCACCCAACAGGCAGCTGACCGTAACTTTCTCTTTATTCATCTTAGTGAGTGGAATGTCAGTGTGCCTTACTAATGAGTCAGCTATGACTAGTGTATTGGGTAAAAGGATTTGCTGTAGGTGCTTAGGCTGAGTGGCACACTGTTTGTGTGGGCTATGTGTCTTGAGGGTTGTGTTTGGATGAGATGGTTGCCTGGGTTTCTGCCTCGGAGGTCTTTGTTGTTTGGGCAGATTTTTATTGAGAGCCTCCGCAAAAGTGGGCGTGTGTTTTCTGTTACTATGTGAGAGGTGCAGTGGTGTGTGATCCAGGGAGCTATGTGTTCTATGTGGTGTGACGTATGTGTTAACCTTCTCCTCTTGACTGGCTAGCCCAGTCTTGGTTTAAGAGAGCGTGGCCTCTAGTTTGGCTATGCACGTGCATCTTTCACAAGTGGATGTGTTTGGAGGTAGGAGGAGAGAGAGGGTTGTCTGTGTACATGAGGCAATTGATACATTGCCTAATGATGCCCAGGTTCACCAGGTTAATAGGAGAAAGCATAGGGAACTGACCTTTAGACATGCCTTACTGTTTTCACATATGAGAATTAAGAGTTGATGAATTTGCATCTTGTCTAAGATAATAATAGCTTAATCATTTTAATGAATGTTACAATTTGCATCTTGTTTAAGATAATAATAGCTTAATCATTTTAATGAATGTCACAATATTAATAACAGTTTTGTCTTAATAAATAGCTTATTGTAAAACAATAGTAATGAAACATTTGGCATTGCAACTTTTGAACACTGAATTTTGTCTAGGATAAATTACACTGCATATATGTAAGGATTTATAGTTATTTAAACAAACCAGGAAACTAGCATTCTGCTATACTCAGCTCTACAAATAAGATAAACTTATAGGTAGTGTCAGTCATATAAAATCACATTAGAATTAGGTGATAAAATGGTGAAGGTGGTGTGGAACAAACTAATTTTTCCAGAGACACTTTACGGAATTATGTGGTGGGGGGGGTAAAAAGGTGGTAGGAGAGAGTAGTTAGGTCTTGTGGTGAATGGAAGATGGATTCTGGTAGAGAATCAGTCAAGAAAGGGTTAAGGTTAAAGGGTAGGATGCTAGAAAGTAAATGAGGTAAGAGTAAGGAGGGGTTAATGTAGTTTTACATAAGAGTTGTTGAGTGAGGAGATGAGATAAGAACTTGTGTATCTGCGCTATCAATCACAGGGACTTTGACAATAAGGAACCAGTGTGGTTTAGGAAGGATGGAATATACCTGAATAAGTTGGGACTGGATTTATTCAATGTACATATGGCTTTGTTTTCGGAAGATTTGGTAAAAGCTTTGTAGTAAGGGAGGGGAACAGCCTGTGGCAGGCTAGTGGGTAGAGAAGAGGAGTTGGCATGTCCATCTTCTGTTCCCCCTCTGGTGTTAGGTGTCGGATTTTACAATGTGGTTGGTTGGGTATGGAAGTGAGTGGTGGCACGCTACTTCTGATAAAGTCAGAGTAAGCGAGCAATTGGTGTAAAGCTGCTTATGTTGTGGTTGGACAGAGGTGAGTGGGAGATGCTGATCTGTTAAATTGTTATATTAAAGTAATATTCATGTTGTGATTAATAAATGTTATGGCTGATCAATTAATTCTACAATTAAGAATGTTGCTCAATTAAGGTTGTCATATGTTATTTTGGTGTAGTGTTTTTACTGTGAAAGGGGATTGGGACAATTCATTTTATTCAAGAATAAGAATGGCAACATAGAGAACAATATGTGTTACTGCACATTACTCTCTGGAGCTCAACTAGTCCTTGGTCATGGAACTTATGGTATCGTAAATAAAGGTGTGTTCCCCTTTTGCTGTCAGATATAGGTGCACACTGTATTTCTGTAAAAATAATGTTCTATGCACACACTGTACTTCTGTAAAAATACTGTAACTACTATTGTCATAAAGAATTCAGTCTGAAAATGTTAAGTTTACAACATTATAGTGATCAAACAATAATGAATTCAAAACAAAATACAATGTCTATTCAGAGACTAGCAATTCTGGCAATTTAAATGTATTATGCAATTAATTTGTAGTGTTCAGACTAGAACCTCAGTTTAGAAATTTTTAATACAAGATAAATATTATGGGGATAATTTAATAAAGCCTACATGGACTTATTTTCCATGTAGGCATAGTGGCATGGTGCTTACAGGAAAGTAATCAGATGTGCGATCCAGTAAAGAGAGCCGAGGGGCATGCACAAGTGTGCAAACATGGAAGTGTCAATGGCATGCAAATCACCTCGTAAGCAAGTGAAATGCATACAAATGAGGCAGGAAGAGTGATCCAGCAAGCAGATTGTCATGCAGACCCCATGTTGGTGTCCGTAATGTACATGGAAACATCCTGTGTACAGGAAGGTAAAATGACACCAGTGGCTATTAAAGTGGTGTTACAGTGGCAGAAACAGTATAGAGGACAACAATATGTGCAAAAGTAAGCACTGTGTGTCCAAAACCATATGGAAAATAATGTAAAAATATATTTTTAATACAATGGGTATGTTTGCTTGGCGCTCCCAAGTGCGTGAAGATGCCATTATGGAAAAAAATATTATAAAAAACAGAATTTGTGAGTATGTAACAATAATCCATTACAGGCTCCTGTGTAGGGTATGTACAATGTAGGACTGCTGTGGTTGCTAATGAAGCAGGGCCTAAATCTATGTAGTTACCAGGTACTGTGCACGGATCTGTATGCAAATCACCTGGGTTTACTGAATAGCAGAAATGGGTATCTGTGTCCCCAGATCCCATCCATGTAGGCAAAGAACCATGTTGGTGTCCACAACGGAGGTATCTGACATCAAAAGAGGGTGTGCCTGCAATCTTTTAAACTCACTGGAGCTCAGCGGTGTTTGTTTGCATGGTGCACCACTCTGCTCAGTAGGGGGGATAGCTGGTGAATGCTAAGCTTTGTTTAACTTAGGAGCACTTGTTTCAGCATGTTTCACTGTGTTTGCATGGCATGCAGCCATGCTGTGTGTGCCTTCCATGGAGCAGTGTTTGCTCACTGCTAAAACTTGTTTACATCTGCAGCATGGGTTTGCTTGGTGTGCCACAGTGCTCAGCAAGGAAGTCTGTCCAAAAAAAAAAAAAAACATTGCCCGA
Organism: Protopterus annectens; assembly: GCF_019279795.1. NCBI lineage: Eukaryota > Metazoa > Chordata > Ceratodontiformes > Protopteridae > Protopterus > Protopterus annectens. Next base: position 708,077,412 of record NC_056731.1, read on the forward strand.
GAACGCCAATGATGTATTAATGGCTGATCAACCCTGTTATACTTAAACCAGGGCCATTAAACCCCTTAATGATGTACTTGGCAGGTAGAATGCATCATAGCTAGCCAATCACACAATGCACACCTACAGGAGAGCACTACAAAGTATGTATAAACCCTTAAATCTGCTTTTTCCACATACTCTACACCATTGGTGTACAGACATGGGAATTTTATCCTACATAATGCTAGGGACTGCTTCAGGTCTGCTACATGTGTATGTGCTAGATGCTGAGGTCAATGCAACTGCTGCTGATGCTGACCATAGGCCTAGACTGAGAAGGAGAAGAGTGTTCAGGCCCAGGGTAACATACTAGGAGTTACACAAGCTGGAGATTGTAGAGTGCTACAGGGTGAACAGGGACATACTACAACAACTCAGTGACCTCTGCTGCTCTCAGCTCAGACCCAGAGCCAACAGAGTGTAACCATCCCAGTGGAAACAAAGGTATGTGTAGCCCTTGGGATACTAGCTACAGGTACTTTACAAAAACCAACTGGGGACATGATGGAGGTCTCACAGCTATCTGCATCCAGGATACTCCACCAGTTTTTGGATGTCATGCTACCACATGCCAGTAAGCACATTTATCTTCCCCACACCCCTGAGGAGAGGGCCAGCAGTACGCAACTCTTCTACTGTATAGCACACAACCCTGAGGTACTGGGTGCCATAGGTTGCACTCGTGTACACATCAAGGTGCCACCAGGTAAAGAGGGTAGAATCTACGTCAACTGCAAGGAGTTTCACTCCATCAACTGCCAGGTCATGTGCAATGCTCAGGGCATTATCATGAATGTGTGTGCTGGCAGCCCTGGCAGTTATTACGACTCGTATATCTGGCACACATCACAGCATCACAGCTGTGCCAGATGATTGTGAAGGGGGACATCCCACACAGACGTTTACTTGGTGATGCTGGCTACACACTGGAACCTTGGATGATGACACCCATCAGAAATACACACACATGCACACAAACACACTGAAGAACTCCATAAGGAGCACACTCACAAGCCAGGAAAATCATATAGCTTGTGTTTGGGCTGTTGAAATCACATTTCCAGTGCCTTGCTATATCTGGTGATGCCCTGCAGTACTCTCCAGCCACATGTGCACAGATGTTCACAGTATGTGCCATACTACACAATATGTCCTCTGGAAACAGCTGCAGCAGGATCAGCAAATGGAAGGGATACACAGCCCCCACCAGTGCCTAGGTCACAACAGCTGCACCCACAGGGGGACTCAGAGGAGGAACCCCCTGAGGCTGTCCCTATAGGTAGACATAGGTGTGCTCAAGATGTCCTAGCCTTGGCCAAGAGACAATGCATAGCACATGCACTGACAACCTAGGCCCTATGGACTGGCACCATACTCCGACTTGAATAGATATCGGTAAAAATGATGCCAGCCAGGCCACACAATCTGTACCTCACCATGTATTGGCTGTGGACTGCCTGCATCAGACAGAGGCAGCCCCAAGCTACAGGTCTGTCAACTGCTGCATTCACAAGGTAAGCCACTCTCCTGTACACCACTTCTAAGGGGTACTATAATATGGTAGCATATGTATGGACCTGCCGCATGTATACAAGGGAATATAGTGGGCTAAATATAGTGTGCTAATGGGCTACTTGCAGAGACCTATACTGGGATACTAGGATACTTCACACCATGGTTTGATTTTTATATTTTTTGTTCATTAAAGTTTTATAACTTCAGCTGTTGTGTGTGCTGCATTTTTTGTTCATTTTTGGAATATTGGATACTTGTACAGATCTAACAGACACTTGGAACAACAGGTACTCATGTTCACTAATATGTGCCCCCTATTAGCCACTAGGCCACATGGCTAGAAACTTCATGACAGTAGTCCAGAGAGATGCCAAACAGGACAGTCGCATGATTCTCTTTGACAGCAGAGCATAGGCTGGACGTCCCCCACCCCAAACACATTGGTGTTGCCATATAACTGCTCTAACAGTAAGTCTGCAATGATTTACCAGAAGACCAGAAAATTCCCCTATCTTGTTGAAAGTGTGAGGGTGGAAACCTCTGTCTGGTGGCCAGGGACAGTAGTATGTGTGATGGTGTTGATGGTTCAAATCAGCAGCATCCAATATCTTTTTTATGCAGGGCACACATATGGTAGTAGGCCCACAGACTGTCAGAACCACTCAATCTGTTACTGCAAGTAAGCTGGAAAAAGCCAGAGTGACTGGGGGGTACAAAGGGTATCCCACCCCCTAGGACACTAGGTACAATAACAGTTCCAAGCAGTATCACCCTGCAAACAGACATTATACACGCTCTGATTAAACTAACGGGTGGCTAGTTTAACAGCAGGTTGCAACAGGTCAGATTAGCTACAGGATGTAAAGGCCATCAGTTAAATGGGTCAGTAGGTACAACAAGTCAGTGACCGATGTACAGTATAGCACTAGGAAATTACAAATGTATGAGGAACATGGCAGAGATATTTTGCAAAATGCTGGACATTCTGCAAAAACACGTCCAGAGAGAGAGGTATGCAGACTGTCACCCTGTGTGTGGTGTTTCCCCAGTCACATCATACTTCTCAACCTCTGACAGCAGGAAATCTGTTGAAATACAGTGGAGAAAATTGGGACCAAGGACCACAACTTGAGTCATGTTTGAAATACAGTGAGGCCTTTCTGTAGGATGTCAACATCACTTGGGGAGTTAATAATAGCTCCCAACTTGCAATTGTCTGCAAACTTTGTCAGCCAGAGTCTCTTTATGTTGGACTGGACTTCAGAGAAATAGATACCAAACAGGAGAGGACCCAGACGTGAACCCTGTGGGACTCCACTCATGACTAATCATCAGTTTGACTTGGAGTCAGCTACTTTCACACTGTGGGTTCTATCTGTGAGCCAGTTTGCAACCCACCTAGTGATATAGGCATTGATGCCAAGCTTAGTGAGTATTTCTATGATTCCTGAGTGTGGAATGGTATCAAAAGCCTTGGCCAGATCAAGGTAGGCTGTATGAACCACCTTGCCTTCATCCACAGCTCTGGTGACTGGCTCAAAGAAGTCAACCAAGTTGAGCAGGCATGATCTACCCTTCACAAAACCAAACTGTGTAGGATCCAACGTTTGGAGATTCCCTATATCCTTGTTTATTAAGTCCATGATGATGCGTTCCATAGCTTTGCATATCAGACTCATCAGGCTAATGGGGCAATAGTTTGTAGTTGCTCCACCTTTGTGGAGAGGGATAACTGTAGCAGTGTACCATTCGGCAAGGACAAAGCCTGAGGTGAGGCTGTGATTGAACAGAGCACACAGGTGAGGTGCCAGTTCACTCTGTAGTTCATCTAGAACACAACCTGGGATATTGTCAAGTCCCATAGAAGCTGCTTTCTTGGCCTTGGACAGTGCTGTTTTAACCTGTGCAGCAGTAATACTGGGTGCCTGACAATCTACTGGTATTGTAATTGGTCCTTTGGGGATGTAAAGTTGGCACTGAATCTGTTGGCCAGTAAATTGGCAATATCTGTTCACTCTGTGTAGGAGGTACCATTGTGCAGTAGCTCAGAGCAAATCTGGATATTGCCGTGGAGATTCTTTACATAACTATAGAAGGCCTTGTGGTTGTCTTTACTATCTGCTGCAATTCTATTTTCATACCTAGCTTTAGAGGATTTGATGAGGGATCTCAACTTTTTATTGAGGCAGATAAGGGAGTTTTTCCAGTCTTGGGACTTCACCTTATTCCTCATCAGTTTCCTCATTCTGTTGTAGAGTTTGTTTATGGCAGGAGACCACCAGATTGGCTTCCTTTTTTTTGGAGGAGACTGTCTTGGTTCTATTGGGTATGGCGAGATCCATGCATTTGTGTACGTGTTCATTCAGTGCATTTGTGTATGATTCTGCAGTCACACAACTATTCTCCTTTTGCATGGGTACTGTGAAGTTAGCCACCTCTGTTTTTACGATCCCAATGTTAGCTTTGGAGAAGTTTTTCACGGTGGTTACTTTTGCTAGGGGGTGGTGGGAGGGATGTGGATTTCCAAGCTGATTAGTTTGTGGTCGGATCTAACCAGGGAGGAGCTGACTATTGGGAGTCTACTTCACCTTATTGCATGTTGAAAATATCGAACGGCAATAATGTTGTAAATGCCGTACATCGAAAGTGTTGTTGCAGGATCATAGTACAGTGGGGATGAGAAAATTTGCTCTTTCCTCATTGTAGTGTGATCTTGGAGTTGGTATATATAATTAGTGGGGGTGTGGGGGGCACAGCCCTCCACAAGAACAATTTTGATGTACGGCATTTTCAATGTTTATGCCATTCGATATTGTCATCTTTCGACAAGGTAGTATAGACGTGACTATTGGTGTAAAGCAACAGTCACCCCTGTTAGTAATGACCAGATCAAGGATGGTGCTACCTCTAGTGAGGGTAAGAATGTCCTGGTCCAGGGCATTGGAATTAATGAACTCCAGGAAACGTTGGGCAAGTGTATTGGTACACGAGCAGTTTACCCAGTTAATGTAGGGGTAGTTGAAGTCATCTAGTAAGAGAGTGTTAGGTTGGACCCTAATATTCTCCAGAGTGCTTAGGAACATGGAGTGTAAGTCTTGGGACATGGTTGGGGACCTATAGCAGGCTACAACCTCAATCGCTGTCTTACCCAGTGTTAGCTGCACTTGAAGTATCTCTGAATCGTTATGTTGGGCTATCAGTCTGGAGATGTGCACATCCTTTATGAATATGGAGACACTACCACCATTAGAGCTTTGGTCTAAGTTCTGAGGCCGAAAGGTGTAGAATGAGTTATAGTCTAGGAGTGCAGGGGTGCTTTCTGCTGCCTTGAACCAAGTCTCTGTTACAGCACAAATGTCGATGTTCTCCATTTTAAGAAGTGCCTTGAGTGAGTGCATTTTGAGATTTAGACTTCTAGTATTGAGCAACATGACCCTCAGATTGCATTTGTTTGTAGCTGTTATGGTGGTAATTTGTTCTTTGGAACACTGCCTAAAAAGGCACCATAGGTGTGGCAAGAGCCTTGGCCAGTATCCAGAAGCCCAAGGGTGACAGATGCAGGCCATCTCTGGCAAAGAATTGAGGTCTGTCAATCATGTCATCCCAGGCAGACAGATACTGGATCCCCTTAGAATGACACCAGAAACTTAGCCAATTGTTGAAATCAATCATTTTCTGCTTGTACTGTGGTATCATTCTGGGTGATTGTAGGATGCTGCTTAGGGCTAGGGTCATACCCTCCTGTGCTACATAATCCAAGAGCTCCTCCATGTCTCTTTTCATGTAGTCCAAGGAGGTACCTCTCAGATCATTCACACCCACGTATACAATGACAGAGTCATATTTGTACCTGTTGTTGAGTGACCTGAGTGCATGCATTATTTGTCTGATCCTGGCACCTGACAGGCAGGTGACTGTTACTTTCTCCTTATTCAACCTAGTGAGTGGGACATCAGTGTGCCTCACTATCAAGTCACCTATGACTAGTGTGTGTAATTCTAGATAGGTAGGAGTTCTAATTTCACATCCTCCAGATAGGTAGGAGCTCTAATCTCACATCCTCCAACTGTGTGTTTGTGTGTGTGTGTGTGTGTGTGTGTGTGTGTGTGTGTGTGTGTGTGTGTGTGTGTGTATGTGTCAAAATATCCCCTCTCAGCACTCTGGACATTCCCATATGGCCTGTCTCCATGCAGTGGTATGGATTTTATGGCCCTTTGACTGGGTGCTGTCCTCTAAATCCTCTAATCTACAAGCCCTGCTGGCTGATGTCATCCACCCTTAGAGCATGGGCTGACAGTGTATTGTCAGGAAAACAATGTGGTGCATGCAATAAATACTGTGAGCTATAGTTTGTAATATTAGATAGGTAGGGGTTCTACTCTCACAGCATCCAACGTGTGTGTGTGTGTGTGTGTGTGTGTGTGTGTGTGTGTGTGTGTGTGTGTGTGTGTGTGTGTGTGTGTGTGTGTGTGTGTGTGTGTGTGTGTGTGTGTGTGTGTGTGTGGGTGTGTGTGGGTGTGTGTGTCTGTGTGTGTGTGTGTGTGTGTGTGTGTGTGTGTGTGTGTGTGTGTGTGTGTGTGTGTGTGTGTGTGTGTGTGTGTGTGTGTCAATATATCCCCAGGCAGCACATCAGACAAGTCCCTATGGGCTACCTCTGTACAATGGTTATGCATTTTATGCCCACTGACTAGATGCTGACCTCAACATTAGCTATGTTACAAGTCCTGCTGATGCCATCCACCTTAAGTGCATTGCCTGACAGAGCTCTATCAGATAAACCTTGTGGCACATGTGATAAGTACTGCAAGCTATAGTGTGTAATGCTAGATAGGTAGGTAGGGATTCTACCCTCACAGCATTCAATGTGTGTGTGTGTGTGTGTGTGTGTGTGTGTGTGTGTGTGTCCTGACAGCACTAGAGACATGCCCATATGGCCTACCCCTGTGCACTGGTTATGCATTTTATGGTCCTGTGTCTAGATGTTGGCCCTAAATTGCCCTCCTCTACAAGACATTATTGATGTCTGCCACCATCTACAGTTCTACATGCAGATACTCAGGTAACATGTATCAGGGGTAGTAGACTGTGCCACAGGGTAAGAAAGCATGATGACACTGAATGTCCCCATTGTCCCTGACACAATGTTCTACACATAAGCACCTAGGGAGCCATACACATATACTAGCATTCCTTGTTGGCATCATATTTCAGCTGTACTGCCTTGCCATCCTGTGCTGCTATATTTCCACCATGTAGCCATAGTTGCACCGCTCATACTCCTGAGACAAAAACATACACAGCTCCATGATATCCCCTGTCATTCTGTAACACTACAACCAGTGAACCATTAGACAACAAAGATACCCACTATTTGATGTGTAGTCCTGACACATGCCAGCATATGGTACCTGCCATGGCCCACAGCAACTGCCATGGCATAACACTACTGCACTACACAAACACATGTTGAGTAATACAGTCACCCTATGCATCAGACACATATATGCAGGTCCCAGCATGGATGGTATGGATGGCACAGATGTAGCACAGGCATCATCACATGCACAGGGTGTGGTGTGTGGGTGGAGGAGGCCTAGGCTGTGCCAAACATTTGACAGCATGTTTGTGAGTCAGGAAGACGTGCTGGTGACATGGGCCATGGAGATGTACTGTGTGTCTGTATGTGACCTGCATCTGACAGTGGTGTTGGAGTGTATGTGTGTGCACATTCAAGCTTAGTGCGAGCCCTACACATGTGTATGGTGAAGAGCTGTGGACTGTACATGGTAGAGTGGACAGTTCACTGTCTCTGGTCATGAACATGGGAGCTGGCTTCTCCATGAGTAGCACAAGCAGCACTATGCCCAAGGTCAGATGTGGTGCTAGTATCTGATGGTGATTGCTGTTTACTGGGCCTGTGTTCTCATGGGACCTCCCAGGACCATGTGTCCATGGCCTGCCATGTTGTGGTGTGGACAGCTCACCTCCCTCTGTAGGACTGGAGGTGCTGCCACTATGGGAACGTGAGTCTGCACATCCATGTGAATTACCAGCAGATGGTGCTGCTGGCCTACATCCACGTGTCCAACGCTCAACCTCAACCACATGTTCCAGCATAGACAATGTGTGCTGAAAGACAGACACTGTCTGAATCCACCATCTCTTCACTAAATCAGTGAAATGTTCAGTGGCATGACCAATGCGGTAGATGGTGTCACAGATGTCAGCCTGTACTGCATCCATAATCCTAAGCACTTATCTGGTGTTGCATTCAGCTTATACCTGTGCCTCCATGACAGCCCAAAACATGCGGCAAGTGACCCATGATGTGACACCTACAACAGGAAGTGAATGAGCAGCAGTCCTCCTTTGAGCACCCTTCTCAATCTGCCTGTGTGGGACCACTCCAGCTGTCTGGCTATGGCCAGTGTCAACATTCACTGATGCCATAGTTCTCACACTGTCCTGTACTATGTTGCCACCCTTTGACTGTCCAATATCTGTGGTCTCTGGTGACTGGGTATGTGTGGGCATAATGACTGTGTGCGGTGACAATAGGGGCACAAGAGGGATGTCAACCTCTGGGATAGATACAGACACTGACAATCCCATCTGTGCCTCACTCTGGCCACCATCATCATCATCAGAGTGTGATGAGACACTGACATCAGATTGTGAGGGGGACAGACTCCAACCCCCCTTTTCACCTGTGAGAAGCAAGTCAAAAGTAGTACATTACCACCTGCACTATTATGTAGGTTAATCCACACAGACTCATACTGATGAGGGTCCACAACTGTGTTACATGTCCCACATCTTTTCATCTCTGATCCCATGCACAACACACACACACACACACACACACACACACACACACACACACACACACACACACACACACACACACACACACACACACACACACACACACACACACACAACAACATACACAGACAACTCAGGCCCTGTATAACATGCATGTCACCTACATCCAGGTAAGATTGCCAGTTCAATACACCTGTGAAGTATGCAGTATGACAGTGTATGTGACAGAAATACACATAAAACCCAGTACACCTATCTTGACAATGATATGCCAGTTTTAGTACCACTATCTCAGGTATGTACCTTCTCCCTATTGTGTTTGAATGGGCATCTTGGAGTAATTGCCTCATGTATAGCAGGCTGCGTAGTTGCTCATAACTATAAGTGCAAACATGTTAATGTGTGTACAAATACACACCTGTCATTCTCTAGGCTATGCACTGTAGTTAACTGCTCCAATATGGAGCATACAATTATTCTACTCTAGCTAAGCAGAACACTTGTGCAAAAAGCAAAATGGCAGCCCTTAACATTCATAGGTATATCTGATCTGGCAAAACAACAGTATCACACTTACCAGGTACAGGACCATGAACTCTGGCCACACCTGATGTACCGATGGAAAGGTGAGGGAGAGGTATTGTCAGCATCACCAAATATTGCAGTGTCACAAGATAATATGTGCCTATATCCACATGTAGAGTAGCTAATATGATACTGGCTACATTGCTGCCATTCTGGGTATGTGTACACCACTGTGTTGAAAAGCCAACCCCCCTCCCCAATGCAGATAGACCTGACACTCATGTACTCTTCTGTAGAGCCTGTCGCAATGACTGCAAATGTATTATACTGGTGAACACAGTTGGCTTACCTGGATGGTACTCTGATGTGGACACTGTGGCACCCACCTCTAGGATGTATGGCGTGATGCTTGGCTGGGAGCTGTGGGTTGATCCTAGGTGCACCAGGAATTCCTCTGTGGCTGAGCGTGGTTGTTCTGTTGCAGGTTCTCCACCGGTGGCAGCACAATCCCCAGCAACAGCAGCTGCCCTTTGACATGCAGCATTGCTCATGTCTGTGGCCAGGTACTGAACCTGCTCTTAGGTCCTGTCTTGTTGCAATATCATTTACACTGCTCACAAGGCTGGCCCACAGTGCTGCTCCCTGTTCATGATTGTGATAACCCCTTGACAACAGGATGTGCTGGTTGAGTCTGATGACATCCAGTATAATTTTATTTTCTACAGATGAAAAAGGACAAAGTCTCTGTTGGTACATCATTCCTGCAAGACAACAAGAGGGGAACACAATACAGGACCTGATACATGGATGTCCACTATGTGCACACCCTACACACTCATAATGGCCTGCACCAACCACTGCTCCCTCACACGTCATACCCCACAGTTGGTGACACACTACATAGTAGCAATACTGGGTAATCTCCCTGTGTGCTGGGATGGACTCTGCTGTATGTCTCTGCAGACATCACTGCAGTGTAATGTGCTGTCTCCTCTACAGGCAAATCCCCATTAATATGTGACATGGCCACTGTTGGACAAATAGCAGTGCGCTATTCCAAAAACTATATGGGGACAGTCCAGCCATACCAGTGTGCCACAATGACAGACAGCAATGTAATATTGCTGTCTTGTATGTTCCCTGTTGGCATCATACATCTCAGCTATCCAGATGTTTGCAGAATGTCACCTTGTTTGGCTCATAGCTGTGGTCTGTCTTGCACAAACATCTGCATGTCTGACAAATGGTTGTCCACTGTCCACTGATTGATGGTAGCTATCAGCAAGCTGGCACAGAATCGAACTGTCACCCATTAGACCCCTCAGACAACACTTATGCTACAGTAATATATGTCACGCTAATCACATTTGTACTTTGTATGGGCAATATGTATAGTCTGTCACTGGGTTCCAGCCTTTGTCTCCCCATTAAATATGTCTTTGTCCTGGTTTCTTACTGTAGGAGGTTGAGAGGTATGTTAGGCATAGCTCTCAAACAGACAGGGATGAATGTCCACGAAACAGGGACTTAGCCAGAATGCACCAGGGACATTCAGGGACACTTTTACAATGTTAGTACTATTTATGTGTAACATCAACAGATGGGGTGGAGGTGTATTGCAGTCCATAGGCTGATGTTACAGGAGTGTACACCCTTACTTAGTGTCACTATGTCTTAGCTGTAATCCACTAGCTTTACTGTAACAGGCAACTATTGTAGGAGGGATGGACGGGGACAGATCAGAGAGGTGAGTCAACCAGGGACAGCTGAGAGGCACTCCTGTAGATGTTGGACAGCAGAGTATCACTGATATGTCAGTATCATAAATCTAATGCAAGCCTACTGTTTTAATCCCTATTCCCCATACCTCCATCCTCCCATCTGCATCCCTTTTTATGGGGAACTGTAGTACATACCTGGTAGAGTGATGTCTTCATTTTATTGAAAGGTTCTTCTGCAAATGCTTTGCACATATGCTGTCTGTGTGAGTAAAACCGCATACAGACTTGTTCCCTATAAACAGTTGCTTGCCTTTTGTAGGTAATGCTCATTAACATGTAATTGCCTGTGCATCAGTCTGTGGCTCAAACTTGCCAATTGCATCCAAAACAGCTGAATTGCACTATCATTAGCCAATGACATGACACCACAGTGCAATATATAAAGCCTTCATGTAGGCTTTAGTCCCTTTCCTAGTTTTTGAGGACATTACTGAGTTATGAGTTATGGAGACTACAGCATCATAGAGGGTAAGTAGAAATAATGTCCACTGTAGAGATGTATGAAGTATGTCCACAGTTTTGTCTCATAGGTTTGCTCAATGTCCCATGAGGGAATGGTCGTCTGGCAGTGTGATCATATAATTGAAGTGCAACGCACTGGATTCAAGCCATGGATGGTGTGTGACAAAATTGTCTGCATGCAAGGCATTTAACAGACTGAGCTACAGAGGCGGTGCTGCTGCAAGTATATTTGCCATATATATGTGCATACATACAGTGGTGACACACTTTGTCTGCATCCATTGGTAAGTGCATGGCTTTCACAGGCAGTAGTTCTTGCGACAGAGTCCCAGTTGAAGATATGTACTGTGCCATTGATACCTTAGCAGGTGTGTTTAAAGATGTTGCAGATAAAGGGAACATTTACCTATTGTCCCAGACGTAATGTACTGACATCATTATTTATTTGGCTGTCTTGTGATGTGGTTTTGCATCAGAGTCCAAGGTACACGCCAATTTCTCCCATTAGGTTCAATTGCAGTCTATCAGTGGCAATCACTACAATTTCCTGAAAACACCTGACTTAATTGAGATTTGTGTAGCCTAGTGCATTAGTGCAATAAGCTGTAGTTAAAAGGGACCTGGGTTTGAATTATGGCAGAAGAGATTATTTTATACACATGCCTATCACTGAGAGAAATAAATAGGATCATTAAGGCAGTTTAAAGTGCTTTAAGTGGGTTTGCACGGTTTTGCACAGCGAGGCACTCCACTTAGCTCTGTGCAAACCCGTGTTAAAAAATTAAAAAGAAATGAAAAATGGTGTGATAGGACAGTGGTGAAATGGGGGCAAGCAGAAGAAAAAACATAGACAAAGGCAGGGAGGGATGTGCAGGATGGGTGCAGGGAAGGACCACAGCTTTACATTTCTTGTACAGCAACAGCTGTGAATTTTGACTGATTTTGAGGATGAATTTAGACTCTCAAACCCCAGAGAGAGGGATGAGGACAACATAAATGTGTTGTCAGGCCAATTGGACCAAATTAGTTGTGTCCAGTGAACACATTTGCGAAATGGAGAGCTATGTATGGGGCGATATTTTTTTTGGGGTGGACAGGTGCCCATTTTTTATTTTTTATTTATTTATTTTCTTATAAGGAGAGATTGGAATGTTGGAGAAGGGATATAGGTACATGTGGGGAGGTGAGTTGTGTAGGAGAGGATGCAGTTGTGGACAGACAAGACAGTAGACAGGGGCAGTGTGTGACACATAAGAAGGGTAAACACATTGGATGTGGAGGGAGTTGTGGAATCTGAGGAGCATAAGCCTCCAGACAGCAGCAGTGTGATTGAGTTCCCCAACCATGGGCAGTCCACACTGCCTTTCACTGCCCCAAAGGTGGTTGTGCTGGAGGCTGGTCACCAGGGCCAGCAGGCCTCACCAGGTTGAGTCTGCCCTCAAGCTGGCACAGGTGTTATTCATAACTCCTATGAAGAATCCTGTGCACCATGGCTGGTTGTCGATCCTGGGTAACTATCACCCCCTGCCACCACTCCTGGGGTGGACAGACCCTGTCCCCTGAAGCGGTTCCATCCATAGGTGACACAGGGTGAGCAGAGGGGGCACCACTGGCTTGGGTCCCAGATGAGGTGGTACCCGGTGCCATGGCCAGCTAAGGTAGGGTAGGTGGATCAGTAGGAACTAGCCTACCCTGACAT